>NW_026867616.1:483957-584653 GCF_020745735.1 Hemiscyllium ocellatum
GTCCCTCTCTCGCCCACTCCCTCTCTTGCCATCCCCCACCTCTCTCACACTCCCAGCCCTCCCCTCCCTCTCTCACCCTCGGCCCTCCCCTCCCTGCTCTCGCCCTCCTGGCACTCCCCTCCCCGATCTCGCCCTCAATCTTCCCCTCAACGCCCTTCCCTCCCTCCCCTCCCTTCCACTCACTCGCCCTCGGCCCTCCCCTCTATCACCCTACCATTCCTCCCCTCCACTTCCTCCCCCCTCCCTTCCCTCCCCTCCTCTCTGACCGTCGGCCCCCCTTTCCTCTCTCCCGCCCTCGGCCCTCCCCTCTCTCGCCCTCGGTCCTCCCCTCCCCTCTCATCCTCAGTCCTCTCCTCACTGCTCTCGTCCTCCTGGCCCTCCCCTCCCCGGTCTCTCCCTCGGTCCTCCCCTCTTTTACCCTTCCCTCCCTCCCCTCCCCTCCACACTCTCGCCCTCGGCCCTCTCCTCTCTCAGCCTTCCATCCCTCCCCTCCACTTCCTCACCCTCCCTGCCCTCCCCTCCTCTCTCTCGCGCTCGGCCCTCCCGTCTCTCGCCCTCGGCACTCCCCTCTCCCGCCCTCAGCCCTCCCCTCTCTCGCCTTCCCTCCCTCCCCTCCCCTCTCTCACCCTCGGCCCTCCCCTCCCCTCTCTCGCCCTTCCGACCATCCCCTCCCCTCTCTCACCCTCGGCCCTCCCCTCCCCTCTCTCGCCCTTCGGCCCTCCCCTCCCCTCTCTCGCCCTCGGGACTCCCCTCTCTCGCCCACACCCTCCCCTCTCTCGCACTTCCCTCGCTCCCCCCCACACTCCCCCTCCCCTCCCCTCTCTCCCCCTCGCCATTCCCTCCCCTCTCTCGTTCTCGGCCCTCCCCTCCCCTCTCTCGCCCACGGACCTACCCTCCCCTCTCTCGCCCTCGCCTCCCCGCTTTGGCCCTCGGTCCTCCCCTCTCTCACCCTTCCCTCCCTCACCTCCCCATCTCTTTCTCGCCCTCGCACTCCCCTCCCCTCTCTCTACCTTCCCTCCCTCCCCTCCCTCTCTCACCCTTCCCTCCCTCCCCTCCCCTCTCTCTCAATTCCCTCCCACCCCTCCCCTCTCTCGTACTTCCCTTCCTCCCTTCCCCTCTCTGCCCATCCCTCCTTCCCCTCCTCTCTCTCGCGCTCGGCCCTCCCGTCTCTAGCCATCGGCACTCCCCTCTCCCCCCTCAGCCCTCCCCTCTCTCGCCCTTCCCTCCCTCTCCTCCCCTCTCTCACCCTCGGCCCTCCCCTCCCCTCTCTCGCCCTACCGGCACTCCCCTCCCCTCTCTCGCGCTCGGTCCTCCACTCTCTCGGCCGTCCCTCACTCCCCTCCCCTCCACTCACTCGCCCACACCCTCCCCTGTCTCGCCCTTCCCTCCCAACCCCCCTCGCCCTCGGCACTCCCCTCTCTCGCCCACAGCCCTCCCCTCTCTCGCCCTTCCCTCCTTCCCCTCCCCCTCTCACCGTCGGCCCTCCCCTCCCCTCACTCGCCCTCGGCCATTCCCTCCTCTCTCTCGTTCTCGGCCATCCCCTCCCCTCTCTCAGCCTCGGCCCTCCCCTCCCCTCGCTCGCCCTCCCCTCCCCTCTCTCGCGCTCGCTCCTCTACTCTCTCGCCCTTCCCTCACTCCCCTCCCCTCCACTCTCTCGCCCACGCCCACCCTTGTCTCACCCTTCCCTCCCACCCCTCCCCTCTCTCGCCCTCGGCACTCCCCTCTCTCGCCCACTGCCCTCCCCTCTCTCGCCCTTCCCTCCCTCCAGTCCCCTCTCTCACCCTCGGCCCTCCCCTCCCCTCTCTCGCCCACGGCCATTCCCTCCCCTCTCTCGTTCTCGGCCATCCCCTCCCCTCGCTTGCCCTCGGCCCTCCCCTCCCCTCTCTCGACCACCCCACCCTCTCTCTAGCCCTCCCCTCTCTCGCCCTACCCCAATCTCGTCCTCCCCCTCTCTCGCGCTCCCCTCTCGCGTTCCTCCTCTCGCCCTCCCCTATCTCACGCCCCTCGCTCGCCCTCCCCCCTCTCACCCTTCCCTCTCTCCCCTCCCCTCTCTCGCGCTCCCCCTCTCTCGCCCACCCCATCTCTCGCGATCCCCTCTCCTCCCTCCCCTCCACTCTCTCGCCCTCCCCTCCCTTCTCTCTCCCTTGGCCCTCCCCTTCCCTCCCTCGCCCTTCCCTCCCTCCCCTCCCCTCTCTCGCCCTCGCCTCCCTCCCCTCCCTCTTTCACCCTTCCCTCCCTCCCCTCTCTCGTACTTCCCTTCCTCCACTCCCCTATCCACCCATCCCTCCTTCCCGTCCTCTCTCTCGCCCTCGACCCTCCCCTCTCATGCCCTCGGCTCTCCCCTCTCTCGCCCTTCTCTCCCTCCCCTCCCCTCTCTCGTCCGCGGCCCTCCCCTACCCTCTCTGTCCATCCCGGCCCTCCCTTCCACTCTCTCGCCCTCGGCCCTCCCCTCTTTCGCCCTCGGTCTTCCCCTCTCCTCTCTCATCCTCTCCTCCACTCACTCGTCCTCCCATCCACTCTCTTGCCATTCCCTCCCTCCACTCCCCTCTCTCGCCCTCCTGGCCCTCCCCTCCCCGCTTTCGCCCTTGGTTCTCCCCTCTCTCTCCATTCCCTCCCTCCCCTCCCCTCCAATCTCTCACCCTCGGCCCTCGTATCTCTCCCCCTTCCATCACTCCCTTCCACTTTCTCGCCCTCCAGGCCCTCCCCTCCTCTCTCTCGCTCTCGGCCCTCCCGTCTCTCGCCCACGGCACACCCCTCTCCTGCCCTCAGCACTCCCCTCTTTCGCCCTTCCGACCCTCCCCTCCCCTCTCTCGCCCTCCCCGCCATCCACAACCCTCTCTCGCTCTCCCCGCTCTCACCCCTCCCTCCCTCCCCTCCCCTCCACTCCCTCGCCCACGCCCTCCCCTGTCTGGCCCGTTCCTCCCTCCCCTCCCTCCCCTCCCCTCTCTCGCCCTTGGCACTCCCCTCTCTCGCCCTCAGCCCTCCCCTCTCTCGCCTTTCCCTCCTTGCCCTCCCTTCTCTCAGCCTCGGCGCGCCCCTCCCCCTCTCAGCCTCGGCCCTCCCCTCCCCTCTCTCATTCTCGGCCCTCCACTTTCTCGCCCTTTCCTCACTCCACTCCCCTCCACTCACTCGCCCACGCCCTCCCCTGTCTCGCCCTTCCCTCCCTCCCCTCCCCTCTCTCCCCCTCGCCGCTCCCCTCCCCTCTCTCGCCCTAGGCCATTCCCTCCACTCTTTCGTTCTCGGCCCTTCCCTCCCCTCTCTCTCCCTCGGCCCTGCCCTCCCCTCCCCTCACTCACTCTCGGCCCTTCCCTCCATCGCCCTCAGCCCTCCCCTCCCCTCTCTTGCCTTGCACCCTCCCCTCTCTTGTCCTCGGCCCTCCCCTCCCCTCTCTCTCACTCGGTCCTCCCCTCCCCTCTCTCGCCCGTCCCTCCCTCCCAACTCTCTCGCCCTCCCTCCTCTCTCGCCCTCCCCTCCACTCTCTCGCCCTCCCCTCCCTTCTCTTGCCCTTGGCCCTCCCCTCCTGTCTCTCACACTCGGCCCTCCCCTTCCATCTCTCGTCCTTCCCTCCCTCCCCTCCCCACCACCCTCTCGCCCTCAGCCCTCCCCTCTCTTACCCTTCCATCCCTCCCCTCGACTTCCTCAGCTTCCCTGCCCTCCCTTCCTCTCTCTCGAGCTCGGCCCTCCCGTCTCTCGCCCTCCCCCTCTCTCGCGCACCCCTCTTGCGCTCCACATCTCGCCCTCCCCTTTCTTACCCACCCCCCTCTCTCGCCCTCCCCCTCTCTCACCCTCTCCTCTCACCCCACCTCTCTCTTGCGCCCCCCTCTCTCGCTCACCCCCTCTCTCACGATCCACTATCCTCCCTCACCTCCACTCCGTCGCCCTCCCCTCCCCTCTCTCGCCCTCGGCCCTCCCCTTCCCTCTCTCGCCCTTCCCTCCCTCCCCTCCCCTCTCTCGTCCTCCCCTCCCTCCCCTCCCTCTCTCGCCGTACCCCCCTCTCTCGCCCTCCCGGGCCTCCTCTCCAGTCTCTCACACTCCCGTCCCTCCCCTCCTTCTCTCGCACTCGCCCCCCCTCCCCTCTCTCGCCCTTCCCTCCCTCCCCTCCCCCTCTCGCACTCCTCCTCTCTCACCTCCCCTCTCTCGCCCTCTATCGACCTCCCCTCTCCCGCATTCTCTCGCCCTTCCCCCCCTCTCTCGCCCTTCCCACCCTCTCTCGCCCTCACACCTCGTCCTCCCCGCTCTTGCATTCCCCTCTCGCCCTCCTCCTCTCGCCCTCCCCTTTCTCACCCACACCCCTCTCTCGCCCTCCCCCTCTCTCACCACCCTTTCCCCTCCCCTCCCTCGCGCTCCCCTCTACCGCCCACTCCCTCTCTTGCGCTTCAGTCTCCTCCCTCCCCTCACCTCTCTCGCCCTCCCCTCTCTCGCACTCGCCTCTCTCTGCCCTCCTCTCCATTGCCCTTCTCCTCTCTCGGGCTCTGTTCTTTCGCCCTCCTGTCTTTCTCCCTGCCCTCTCTCGCCCGCGCCCTTCTGGTTCGCATCCTCTCCTCTCTCAAACGCGCCCCTGCCTCGCCCTCTACTCCCTCGGCCTTCTCTTCCCTCTCCCCTCTCTCTCACCCTCCCCTCTCTCCTTCTCCTCTCTCACCCTCTCCCTTCCTCCCCTCCCTCTCCCCCTCTATCGTCCTGCCCTCCCACCCGCCCTCTCCTCCTTCTCTTTCTACCCTCCCTCCCACCCCTCTCTCGCCCACCCCCTCTCCTACCCTCCCCTCCCTCGCACTCCCCTCCCTTCTTCTCCTCTCTCGCCCCCTCCCTCCCATCCCTCTCCCCGTCTCTCGCCCTCCCCCTCTCTCACCCTCGCCTCTCCGCCCTCCCTTACCTCTCTCGCCCTCTCTCTCTCTCTCTCACCCTCCCCGCCTTTCCTCCCCTCCCTCCCTTCCCTGTCTCGACCTCTACTCCCTCTCCCGCTCTCTCACCCTCCCCTCTCTTGCCCTCCCCTCACACCCCTCTCTCCTCCTCCCCTCCCTTCCGCTCCGCTCCCCTCCCTCCCCTCCCTCTCTCTCTCACCCTCCCTTCTCTCGCCCTCCCCCCTCCCGTCCCTCCCTCCCCTCTCTCGCCCTCCCCTCCCTCTCCCTCTCTTTCGCCCTCCCCTCTCTCGCTCCCTCCTCCCTCTCTTCCTCCCCTCCCTACCTCCCTCTCTCGCCCTCCGCTCTCTCGCCCCCCTCCCTCCTTCTCGTCTCTCGTCCTCTCCCTCCTCTCGCCCTCCCCCTTACATCTCTCGCCCTCCCCTCCCTCTCTCCCTCCCACCCTCCTTCGCCTCTCTCGCCTACCCTCTCTCACCCTATCTCTCACTTTCCCCGCTCTTCTCCCTGCTCCTTCACTCTCTCTCCACCTTCTCTCACTCTCGACCGCCCTCAATCGGTGTCTCTCTCTCTGCCCACGTCCCTCCGTTTCTCTCTCACTGAATCTCTCTCCCTCCTGTCCCTCCCTCCCTCCCTCTCTCTCAGACACACTCTTTCTCCCTGCTCCTTCCCTCTCCCTCTGACCCAGAGACTGGAGGTGAGGTGTGGTTGGTCGTGAGGCTGCGTGTGGTGGGGGGGGGCGTGGGGGGTGGTGAGATGGGGTGGAGATGGAACTGCTGGAGGAGGCAGAGATGGGCAGGACAGAGAGTGTGAGGGTGAGGGGAAAGTGAAGAGTGGAGGCAGGTGGAGAAACTGGGGTTGGTGCGGTTGGTGTGAGAGGGAGAACGAGGGAGAGTGAAAGGAGGATGTTGTGAGAAAGAGTGAGTGTGCATGGAGAGAGAGGGAGAAATGTGGAGTAAGTGTGGGGGAGATGAAATCGGGATGCCAGGTTGGAAACGGGGTGCGGAGGGGGACAGAGGGAGTTAACCCCAGCTCCTGAGCTCAGGGCGCGGTGCCCTCCCCTTCCCTGAGGACCAGGACTTGGGGCTGAGTCTGTCTCTCTCCAGCTCAGCGTCTCCAACACAAAGACACACAACAACATCGGTCACTCTGCTGCTCGGCACGCTTTAATCAACATTTTTATTGGTTACAAATGGAAGTGATGGATACAGTCAGTGGGATGGTGCCTTTTCTCACTGGGCCCTGAGTTGTGAGAAACATTGAAATGTTTCCCTGTAACCCCTCTGTGGGATAAGGATGGACAAACCAGCGCTCCCCTCAGTCTGTTACCATAGCGACAGGCTGCCCCATCGCTGAAACACTGAACTGAAATGAGAAAATCCCGGATGGAGTGATTAATGAGGGAATTTGATGGATGGATGGATTTGGGTGAAGGGATATTTCAGCATATTCTTCAGCTGCTGCCTGAACTTAGTCTGGGTCACGGCATAAATCGCGGTGTTTGTGCAGCAACTGAGGAGCTGCAGCATGAAGCCCAGTTCCCGCACCAAGGGATCGAGAAACACAGAGTTATTCACAATAAACTTGATCCGGTACCATATAGAATACAGCATTAACGTTGACCATAACAGGATGAAATTGGCCGAGATCACAAACAGCAAAATGATGGATTTTTTTCTGTTTCTCATTTCAGCGTCAGACTGAGAGTCACCATTGGTGTGAGCGCGGAGTCTCCTGCGGGCTCTGCTGGTCACTAAAATGTGTCTGACGGTGAGAACATTGAGCAGCAGAATCAGGAGAAATGGGACACCCGGGGTTAGAATGTAGTGGAGGAACTCGATTGTGATCCAGACCCTGGACCATATAACAGAGTCTGTTACATCACAAAACCTGGGGACGTTCCCCAGCCGATACCGAGCCGTGAGCATAAAATACCAGAAAATGTTCTTTAAACAGCTCAGCACAGTCACTGCTCCCAGAACCACAGCCGCCGTTTTCTCACTGCAATATTTACTTTTCAGCTTCTGGCAACAAATGGCCACAAACCGATCAAAGGTGAAAGTGACGGTGAACCAGACAGAGCAGTCAGTGGCTGCATAAAGCAGGACAGCGTGGATATTACACAAGGGGGCGGAGAACCTCAGGAAAGAAAACTGTTCCCGATAAACAATGGGAATGTGTCTCAGTATCAGGTCGAGGATAATGACCAGGAGATCCGCCGCTGCCATGGCCCCCAGGTAACGTCTGACACATGGAGATAATCCACAATCTTTATAAAGCAGGACGTAGATGGTCACTACGTTAACTGTGAGGAAGGAAAACAAACCCATTATCGGTCAGCCTGGAGGCAAAGGGACCCGTTTGATCGGGGACCCAGTGAGAATTTCAAATGTGACCCTGTATTCAGGGATTTATTAAAATAATTGGAGCTGGAATAAAAAATGGGAAAGTTGGAATTACTCACAAAAATGTGACATATACCACAAGAAACCCTTCCTCCCCAAACACACAGAGACACACCCATAAGGACAGATGGTTTCTGGAACATTCCCACACACTCGATCACTCGAGAGCAGACACAGATCACTCCTTCCTCATACGGAGGGTGGGAATGTTGCTGTCCTGAAGGATTCTCTCCCAGTTTCCTGAAGACAAACGGAATTTGGGAATTTCTGTATTTTGGTCTAAATTGTGGTTGATCCTGTGTCGTGAAGAAATGTAAACGCAGGGAAAACGTATTCCCCCCTTTAACTACCTGAGGGGCCTTCGGAACAGTGTCTCCTTCTCCCTGGAACGGGATCTCTTCCCTCGGGATCTTATCATTTGTTCAATTCACTGACGTCCGGCCGTTCACAAACACACAAACGTCAGGGACAGAACTTTCCGGGGAATGTCAGTTATAGAATGTCGGGGACAGAGTGATCTGGGGAACTCCTTGACCTGTCCATCTCCTTTCTCCAAGACCCACTCCACCACCATGATGTACTGTGCACAGGTTACATATCCATCCAGCACGGGGAGCTGCACTAACCACATCATTGTATTATCTATAAACCTCAGCCAGACAGTCTTACCAGCACAGAGACCTGTGCAGTGATCACCCGTGAATTAATCTGTAACCCAGGAGCAGTTACCCTCCCAGCATGTAGGACTGTGTACCCCACCCCAGTGCATTGATCTGTAAACCAGGAGCATTTACCCTCCCAGCATGTAGGACTGTGTACCCCACCCCAGTGCATTGCTCAGTAACACTGTGTTAGATCCCTGCCCAGTGTGGGGAAACTTGCAGCTCATGCTGGAAGTGACATAATGTGCAGCTCCCATCCATTTGCAGATCCATCTCTCCATTGTGCCATGACAAGGGGGTACTGTGGTTGTGAACGTCACTTCCAGAGAGAGATGGCAGGGGAATCAGTTTAAATATCATGGCATGAGAGTGATTTGGGAAGTAGGCAGAGAGGGGGTTACAGACAGACAGTGTCATGGACCGATGTGTTCCCAGGTTTCAGAATGCTGAAATATAAACACTTCAATAGCATCCTGTAATATGAGCCAGTCTTCCCAGGAAAGATGGGAAAAAGGGAGATTGGTATGAGGTGAAATGATGGAGAGTTTTGGATGAATATTTGTTCTATAGCTTTGTAAATGGGATTGTCTTCAACAGAGTCCAATACTCATTGGGCAGATTCTGACAATAATTTCTCTTAGTGCATTGAGTGTGACAGAGGGATTGTCCGCACGAGGCTGTGCTAGTTTCCTGGTGCTATCGTCTTGAACTCACCTCATTAACTACCCACCCCACCCCATGGTGTCCCTCTCATTCAATACCAGCCCGATCCTCGCACCCATCATGGCTGGAGGGACTCACCATCGCCAAGGTGCCCCTGGGTATTCCGTGATCGCTGGGAATGGTGTCACCGAGGTCGTGGTGGATGGGCTAGTACAGAGGGGGACCATTCTCTTCCCAGAGAGGGACACACCACCAGACCCACCGAGCATTGTCTGAGCTCACCACCCAACTCAGTGCAGTATCTGCGGTCTGAAGAAATGTCCAGCAATACAGGACAAGCATCAATAACCGTCACCACTCTATCAGGATAAAGGTCATCATATTCTCTCTGCTCCCTCACACTCGCTGTATATCTGTTATGGCACCTTCCCCCCACTCTGCCGCACTCTCTCGCCCCCTCTCTCTTCCGCTCTCTCTCCCTCTCTCTCCCTCTTTCTCTACCTCTTTCTCACTCCCTCGCTCCACTTTACCCCTCACACTAATGGATACAACCCTGTGGACTGACTCCATCCGAACCCCTCCCCATGTTCCCCACCTACACTGGCACTAACAGCATGGCCACCCACTCCCAGCCTCCCTCTCTCCCTCCCTTCTTCTCATTCCAGGAGATACATCTCCTCACACTGCTCTGCATTGATCCCCATCTACCAGCGTGTCACTGTCCTGTTAGAGTTCCACACTGTCCTCCATAGACTTTACAATTCTTGCAGGTTTGGTACCATTTACAAACATTAAGATTGTCATTGTGTCCCAGTCCCCATGAAACAACTGAAATCCTGCCCCGCACACAGGAGTGTGAGCAAGTGAAATACTGATATATTCCCTCGGACAGAGTCAAATAATGACAATCTGTCAATGGAGCAACAAAAATCCTGACATATACGAGACAGAGTAGATGAAATATTGACAAACCACAAATCAAGAGAAATCCGGATAGGTTCCACTTATCTATATTCATCAGGGTATAATGGGATGAAGGTGAAAGTGTGTACTGTACCTTTAAGCAAGGGTGAATGCTGCTCTGAACTGAGAGCTGAGAAGTACCTGTGATATGAGAGGATGGCAGACCCAGAAACAGTATATTACTGTAGAGCTGGAGTCGGGTTAAATCAGTTAAGAGATAGAGGGTCTCTTTCAGTTCACTTTCAGTGTTAAACAATACATTGTTGTTTGTATTTAAACAGTGGAATTTGGGAGTTCTCTGTCACTCATATTATAACAGTTTACGAGGCGAATTGAGCATTTATTTATGTTTAGTTTAAATTACAAGGTGGGATCTAATCCGTGTCCTAACAATTGCTGTGTGTGTATCTGTGTGGGGCAGGTCTGGCAGTCTCTGTGGTGCTTAAAGTGATGCAATACCACCCTCTGCTGGCCTCCCCACCCCACTGCACAGACATTGGCAGAGGGTGAACACCAACAAGGATCCATTCAGAGAGGGGGAGGGAGAGGGCAGCTGCTCACAGCACCATCCAAACTGATGTCTTATCCGTGTACTGATCTAAATGTCCTTTAAACGTTGTAACTGTCCCTGTTTTCACCACTTGCTCTGCAAGTTCATTCCACACACAAGCCAGCTTCTGTCTAAAATAATTACCTCACCTGACTTTTGTAAATCTTTTTTCCTCGCACGTTAAAATATCCCTCCGTTTTGAATCCCCAACTCCAGGGAAAAGACATCAGCCCTTCAGCTTATCTGTACCCCTCATTATTTTATAAACCTCTGTAAAATTACCCCTCCATCTCATACTCTCCAGTGAAAAATGTTCCAGCCTATTCAGCCTCTCCTTATTGCTCAATCCCTCCTTTCCCAGCAACATCCAAGTTAAATTCTTCTGAACCCTCTCCAGCTTGATAATATCAAGGTCAGTAATATCAAAGTGAATAGTCAATGTATTTTATAAGGGTAGTGGAGACCAAAACTAGAGGACATAGTTGTAAGATAAGAGGGAAACATTTAAAAGTGACCTAAGGGGCAGCTGTTTCACCCAGAGTGTGGTGTGCCTATGGAATGAGGGGGCAGTATGTCCAGACTGGACACAGTATTCCAGAAGAGGTCTCACCAATATCCTGTACAACCTCAACATGACGTCCCAATTCCGAGACTCAAAGTTCTGACCGTTGAAGACAAGTGTGTTAAACACCTTCTTAATCACATTATCTATATGAGATGCAACTTTTAAATAATTATACCTGATGGCCGAGGTCTCTGTTCTACAACACTGCCAAAGGCCCTACGTTTAATTGTGTAGGTCCTGCTCTTGTTGAATTTACCAAATCCAATAACTCGTATTAATCTAAACTAAACGTCATCTGCCACGCCTCGGCCAGTGAGTGATATTACCACCTCCTCACCTTCCCCGTTTAATTTTAAAATGCCCCCACCACCCTCTCCAGGAGGCCTGCACACTCCAGCCTTGATTTTCACAAAGACCCTGAGCTTGGGTTGCCTTGTGTGGTTAGAGGGAGGAGGGACGGATTGCAGACACAGTCAATGGGGAGGAGAGGCTGGACAGTAATCAGCGGCCTGGTATCATTTCATGGTTTTAGGCAGAGGGCAGACACACGTGAGAGTTGGGTTATACTGATCGGTGTTTTGGGACCAGAAATTATGGTCTTTCTCCGTGTTTGGTGTTCAGTAATAAATATCTATTTGAGACCCTTCATTGGGCAGAGTGTTTCTGCAGGATTTCTTTCCCTAATATTGCAGACTACAGATAATAGCAATTAAAGATGTTCATAGTTAATTTCGATATTGCATTTGTTTTACAAAACAAAGTGTTTTGTGTATTTCAGTAATGGTAAGCTGATTATAATAAATCCACACCGAGCTGAACGCTGTCCCTTAAAATGCGACCCAAAATCTGGGTACAGTAGTGTACTGGGCAGTGTCCCTGTCTCTGGGCCATGGCTCTGGGTTTGATTCCAATTCCTGAAATTGTTTGGTAGTGTTCCTAGCTCTGGCCCAGAAGGTGTGGATTCATGTCCTGCCTGTTGCAGAGGTATGTCTCAGCATGTCATAACAGGCTGATGGACAAACACACAGGAGAATAATGTTACAGCTTTATGGGTATTGCTGAGTGGTGCTCGTGTCCCTACCTCCGGGTAAAAAGGTCTAGGTGTAAATCCCACAGAAGTGTCTCCTAATATATCTGAATAAACTGATTAAACTGGTTTAGAATTGTGACTTGATGGAGAAAGAACAGGTGTCGGTGTTGAATTTCAGCATTTCGGCCCGGGATTATTGAAAGTACAGCCATTCGTGTTGATTGAAGTCACATTTCGCAGCAGTAAAGGTTTATAAAATCAGAACGGTCATGGATAGGGTTTGTAGTCAAGGTTTTTCCCCAGGCTGCGGGCGTCCAAAACTAGAGGACATTGGTGGAAAGTGAGTGGGGAAAGATTTTGAAGAGGCCTAAGGGGCACCTTTTCACACACAGGGTGGTGTGCATATGGAATGAGCTGCCAGAGGAAGTGGTGGAAGCTGGTACAACTACATCATGTAAAGGCATCTGGATGCTGACAGACCTGCCGAGCTTTTCCAGCAATGTCTGTTTATGTTAAAACAAAGCATTTATTTTAACACAGCTATCTGTGTTAGCTGTCTGGATACAGGATTGGCTGGCCAGCAGAAGACAGTGAGTGGTAGTGGAAGGAAAATATTCTGCCTGGAAGTCTGTGGTGAATGGTGTTCCACAGCGCTCTGTCCTTGGGCCTCTACTGTTTGTAATTGTTTTAATTACTTGGATGAGGGGATTGAAGAATGAATCAGCACGTTTGCAGATGACACGAAGGTTGGAGGTGTCGTCGACAGTATACAGGGCTGCTGTAGGCTGCAGCAGGACATTGACAGGATGCAGAGATGGGCTGAGAGGTGGCAGATGGAGTTCAACCTGAATAAATGCGAGGTGATGCATTTTGGAAGGTCGAATTTGAAAGCTGAATACAGGATTAAGGATAGGATTCTTGGCAGTGTGAAGGAACAGAGAGATCTTGGTGTGCAGGTACATAGATCCCTTAAAATGGCCACCCAAGTATACAGGTTTGTTAAGAAAGCATATGGTGTTTTGGCTTTGATTAACAGGGGGATTGAGTTTAAGAATCGTGACATCTTGTTGCAGCTCTGTGAAACTTTGGTTTGAACGCACTTGGAGTACTGTGTCCAGTTCTGGTCGCCCAATTATAGGAAAGACGTGGATACTTTGAAGAGGGTTCAGTGGAGGTTTAACAGGATGCTGCACGGAATGGAGGGCTTATCTTATGAAGAGAGGTTGACTGATCTCGGATTTGTTTCATTGGAGAAAAGGAGGAGGAGAGGGAACCTAAATGAGGTATTTAAGATTATGAGAGGCATAGATGGAGTTGATAGCTAGAGACTATTTCTCAAGGCAGAAATAGCTAACTCGAGGGATCATAGTTTTAAGCTGGTTGGAGGAAAGTCTTGAGGGGATGTCAGAGGCGGGTCCTTTACACAGAGAGTTGTGAGAGCATGGAATGCATTGCCAGCAGCAGTTGTGGAAGCAAGGTCATTGGGGATATTTAAGAGACTGCTGGATATGCATATGGTCACAGAAATTTGAGGGTGCATGCATGAGAATCAATGGTTGGCACAACATGGTGGGCTGAAGGGCCAGTTCTGTGCTGGACTGTTCTATGTTCCATGTTCTATGTATTCTGAATACATTAAACATTTTATTTTTTCATGACGCAGGGCCATATAAACATATCTTCAAATCAACCGAGACCATTTTCTGCTCAGGGTATGGCTCTGTGTATGACAGCAGCAATGATGCACCGACATGGAACAGGGAATGTGATGGAGACATCGTTTGGACAATGTACAAGGAGACCTTACATGGTCCAGTTTGGGAGAGGATGACATTCCTGTGTGATTCAGCTCAGAGAGGGAGGAAATATCATCTGCCCGGGAAGAAACGGCCTATTGCACTCTCTCTCCTTCATTATTCCTCATCACAGTAACGTGTGTGAGCTCAAACAAAAATCTACTGTCATCATTACCATTCTTATTTTTATAGAATCCCTGCAGTTTCGAAACAAGCCCTTCGGCTTCCCATGGCCTTACAGTTACCACTGACTAGTGCACCTAAAGTAGAAATCGCTGAACACTATGGACTATTTGACGAATCCACTTGAATTATACAGCTTTGGACTGTGGGAGGAAACGGGAGCACCCATCAGAAGCTCACACAGACAAGGGGAGAAGATCCAAACTCCACGCAGATAGTCGCCCGAGGCTGGAATTGAACTCATACCCCTGATGCTGTGATGGAACAGTGCGAACTACTGATCCACTGTGCTAACCTGGGACCTCCTGCCAGCCTAATGCAAAGGGAATTCAGCCAAATCCAACTCTCCCAGGATAAAATCCCATTGCTAGCAGCTGTGTGAGTACAATATCTTCAGAAGCAGAATAACATTTTGGACAATCTCTTATTTTGTCCTTTGTCATTAGTTACACTAATATTTGGACAAGGTTCTTTCAACATGAAATTTCAGAGATTTTGTTTATTTTGTGTGTGTGTCAGTGTTTATAGAACGGGAAATATCGCTTCTTTATTTGCAATACCCAAACAGTTTGCCATTCAGCATTCCATCATAGTTGGAGTAACATTACCCAGGATCATAAACGTGCTATTTGAGCAGATTACAGAAACTAGCCTGACTTGTTCCTAAAACTGACCCTGACCCAGTCTGAGACTAATATCATCGGCCATATCACCGACCTGGTTACATATAACATTTGTTGTGAGCAGTAGAGGAGTGGGACTAGAAAAGGGACCGGTGAGCCTGATGTCGGTGGTGGGTGAGTTGTTGGAGGGGAAACTGAGGGATAGCATTTACAAACATGTGGGAGTGTAAGGACTGTTCGGGGTAGACAACGTGGCTTTCTGCATGGGAAATCATGTCGCATTAATTTGGTTGAGTTTTATGAAGAGGTGACAAAGAAGATTGATGAAGTCAGTTTGGTAGATATTGTCTATATGGACCTCAGCAAGGTGTTCATAACATTCTGATTGGTAGGCAGACTAGTAAGGTTCGGTCACATGGGATACAGAGGAAGCTAATCACAATTGGCTTGAAGGAAGAGGGGTATTTTTCAGACTGGAGGCTTGTGAGCAGAAATTATACACTTAATGGTAAGGGCCTGGTGAGTGTTGTGAAACAAATGGTCATAGGGCTGCAGGTATTTTGTTCCTTGAAAGTGAAGTTGAATGCAGACAGTGCGGTACAGAACACAATTTACACATTTGCCTTAATCAGTCAGAGCATTGAGTATAGGAGTTGTGGTGGCATGTGGCATCTGTACAGGATGTTGGTGAGGCCACTTTAAGAATACTGCGTACAACTCGGTTTTCTGCAGGAAAGATTTACACAGATGTCCCAGGACTGGAGGTTTGAGCTTCAGGGAGAGGTTGATTAGTTTGAGGTGTTTCCACCTGGAGTGTCAGAGCTTGAAGGGTGACATTATAGAGGTTTATAAAATCATCAGGGACATAGACATTCTGAACAGTTATGTTCTGCTCCCCAGGATAGGGGAGTCCAGAACAGGAGTGCATAGGTTGAAGGGCCGAGGACGAATGACTTAGAAGGGACCTGAAGGTAAATGTTTCACACCGAGAGTGATGTGTGTACAGAAAGTTCTGTCAGAGGAAGTGGTGAAGGCGGTTACAATCGCACGTTTGAAAAGTATCTGAAAGAGGAGGGATAATGGCCAAACGCTGGTAAATGAGACTGGATCAGATGTGATATCTGCTCGGAGTGAACAGATTGAACTAACGGGTCTGTTTCTGTTCTGCATGACACTGATTCTATAAGAGGGATGACAAAAAATTCTGAAAGTAATGTCTAAATCAGAATCCTCTTCACTGGAAGTTTATCGTGCCTCTATGTTCATATTGATTAAATGTTGCGTTAGTTAAATATTTGACAGAGAACTGAGTCATGGATAATGGGACACAGCCACAATCTTAGTGCCTGGTGGAGAAGGCTCAACGTATCTAATGACTCACTCCTATCCCTCAATCCCGTGTTCCTGTGTTCCATTCAGGCCATTAAACCTGTTAGGCAGGAGCATTTAGAGACTACTTACTTCTATAACCTGGTGCACAGAAACAGAGGAGATCATTCGGCCCTTTAAATGTGTCCGACACGGTTTGAGGTGATTTGAGAAATGTAATTGTAAAACCCAGGTTGGATATGAAAGAGGCCCCTCCTCTATCTTTACAGAGCTTCCCCTCTCTGAAACTTGTGCTCTATTTGTTGGTCATATTGTAGACCCAAATTCACTATTAATACAGCCCCTATACCTCACCCAGCGACGGCTCACAAAATCCTCTTGTCTCCCTGATGGCAACATTCAATAACAGAACATTCATGAAAATAACACCCACAAACTTTCCAATAACAGAATGTGAGAACATCAGACACAGGGGCAGGTCATTCACTCCCCAAGCCTGCCTTGCCCTTCATTAAGATCATGACTGATCTGCTCTTGGTCTCAAATACTCTTTCATGCCCAATTCTTCATCGCCCTCAACTCTCTGACATGTCAATACCCATCGACCTCCTCTTCAAATATTTTCAGTCATCTGGCTCCCCGAACGCTGTTGAGAAGAGAAATCCTGACATTCAATGCCACCTGTTTGAAGAAAACCCTTGCTGCTCCTATATAATGGCCTATTGATATGAACAAAAGAGGTTGACACAAGGGGTCAGGTAAAAATGACTGGCCCTGATATCAAAGCTTCTGTTGACTTCTGTTGACATCAAGGAGCTTAACAAATCTGAACTTAATGGGAATCAGAGAAAACTCTCCAGTGTTTGCTGTCAAACGTGGCACAAAGGAAGATGTTCATCATCTCTGTACTGGGTCACCACTGTGGGAGATCCTCAGGGTAGCTTCCTCTTCACAAACATCTTCAGCTGCTTCATCAATGTCTCCCTACTCTCACCCTCCCCACCATAAGATCCCAAGTTGGGATGGTCATTGAGGATTCCACAATGTTCAGAATAATTTGACGCCCCCGTCAGCTCCTGAACTGGACTGTGTCCATGTGCAGCAAGACATGGACTCCATTGAGGCTTGTGCTTTTAAAGAGTCCGTAACATTCATATAAAGGACTGTCTGACACTGCACATTGCCACAGTAAACTAAGAGATCATTCCGCACCTCACACTGTTTTCACAGGAATATGAGGAAGTCGTTCAGCCCATTGACACTATTGGAGAAGAACAGAGACAGCCCATTCAGTGACTCCCACATATTACTCATGAAGAGAGGGAGTCTAGTGTGATGGAACACACCAGAGCCCCTCGACAATATTTGAAGGCAGTAGCCGAGACTCTAATGTTTTCTTATTTAAAGGAAATGTAAAGTGTCTGTCCCAGATGCAATGCGACTGGTCAAACTACCCGGTGTGAAACAAAACACCATTTATTTAAACTCGAAAGATGAAATAAAACCAAAGAAAGAGGAACTTAGAATAAAATAATTCTGTGGGCAACTTTACAAAATAATAGATCTAGGAGCTATTACTAATGAACTAGTCCAACATAGGAAATTCCCATAAACACAGCCCTTGGCAAAAAGGAAAATGCTGGAATAGTAAACAGCATCAAGATAAAATTCAGAGAGAGTAGCAGACAGGAGACATTCCCTGAAACTTCCAACTCTGTTGAGACCCGTATAGTTTTTGATGTTACTGAGAAACCAAAACCCAGAGATCCTAATCTGTGAGAGCTGGCCACACCCATTCAGGCTGCATTAAAATAAATCCAAGGCCTCCCTAGCTGTTTACTCAAGTGGTCTTAACTAGCCAGCTTGGTAACGATCATTCAATCTCTCTCTTAAAAGAAACCAGAACAAAATAACCTCTTAAAGCTGCAGCATCATCACACTTGTCAGTACATCGAGCTGTCAAACAGGTACCAGTGGTAACCCAGTCAGGCCCTTGGCCCTGTCCAATCAGACGAGGAAGAAGCCAGTCAGACCCGTGAGTCACTGACACAGGAACAGTAGGAGGCCATTACCACCTCAATGCACTTACGAGGGGCAGAATCAGGTAATTGATGCTCATTCCTGATGAATGTCTTATGTCCAAAACATCGATTCTCCTGCTTCTCGGATGCTGCCTGACCCACTGTACTTTTGCAACAATCGACACTCTACTCTGATCTCCAGCATCGGCAGTCTTCAGTGACTCCAGATTGATGCTGAAACATGATGAACAAATGGAGCAGGACAGACTGCTCCACGTTGTTCCAGGGAGCTCCTTTGCTTATAATATACACGTGGAACTTTAACGTAGTTTTCTAGTGGTGAGGAGGGAAGCCATATATCTTGTGTGAAGTCTCAAGAAGGCACCGTTCATCTCCAAGAAGCCAGCCTGGTTTTCTCTGTGTAGGGTGGAAGCTGGTGGGAATGTCTACCTGTTTCAGATGGAAGGGATTGTGGCTGCTGTTGGGGATTGTGGACAACATAGCGTTCAGTACGGGTTCACACGCCGACTGCACAATAACGTGGGGAGAGTTAATTTAGGCATATAAACTATTAGGAAAGTCACGTTAGACTAATGAATTGACTCTCTAAGTTCAAATAATGCTGATCATGTTCATGTTGATCTTGTCTAGTGCATGTCCTGTTCAGTGTAACCTGTATGCCTTACTCTATCCAAGTCTATTTCCACCCTATGACCTGCCTGGCCATGTTTACTATGATCTGCCTCCACTGCTCATAAATGAAGTGTTTCCCTGTACTGAGGTACACGTGGCAATAAATCACACCAATTAATCCTGTGTAAAGTATGGAATTTCTCTCCCTATCTACGTATCTTTTCGAAGTAAGTGATCGCTGCCACTCCTCGTGTTTCAGCATCACCATTTCTTCGTCTCTCACAGCTCTACAGATTAAACACTCAGCTTCTTCACTCTATCCTCATGTTACCATCACCGTGTCTGTGGTAAGAAGATCATTCCTTACAAAGGAGATCAAATCTGTAGAGAGTGCCCCAAATACTCTCACAGCAACATCAGGAAGATAGTTTTACTTATGGACTCGAAATTCCTTACAATGGACAGAATATCATTGTCTGCACCCATTACTTACACAGGGTTTGATTCGGAGCAGTCAACATAGACTTGTGAGTGGGAGATCATGCTTCCCAAATTTGTTAGAGTTCTTTAATGAAGTGACTAGGAAAGTTGACGAGGACAGAGCGGTCGAAGTAGTCTCCATGGATATCAGTAAGGCCTTTGATAAGGTTCCACATGGCAGGCTGCTCTGGATGGTTACATCACGTGGAATGCTGAGGGAACTGGCCAATTGGATACACAGTTGGCTTGATGGTAGGAAGCAGAGGGTTTAGCGGAAGGATGCTTGTCATTGCTGTTTGTTATCCATGATTATCTATGATTATCTATGACAGCAGACACATAGACAGGTGATAAAACGTTTCAATGATCTCTGAATCGGCCAAGCAAGACATTCTACTGTATCAAACTGCTCCGATGCCTTAAAGGATAAACCCAGACAGAACACCCAGTCCCAGCCTCAGTATTGGAAAAAGAAAACGGAAAACACAGTCCTGTTGACCCTTCAGAGACCTCCTTCCTAACATCTGAGAATGTGTGACAGCAGTTACAGAGCTTTCCCACAGTATACGCTAATGTGAGTAACCTTGGGAAGCTATAAATTAGCAAGTGCAGTATTCCCTTTGGTCCATCGAGTTTGCTACCCAATTCAATATAATAATGGCTTGCTCCTAATTTCCACACCGTACTTCTGCTCTCCCACCAACCCTTTACTGTCTCTAAATCCGTATTTATATTCAGTGTCTTGGCTTCCAGGTTCGAGTGCATTCCCCAGGTTCACCAGTCACTGAGGTCAGACATTTATTGGCATCTCAATGCAGAATGGCCTGTCTGTATCTAATACTGTGGTCCCTTGTTTTAGACACTACAGACTGGGGAATTATCATCCCTGCTTTCAATCTGTCTCAACCTGTCAGAGTGTTATATATGTTACTGAGATCTCCACTCATTTTCCTAAAGCCCATTGAATACAGGCCCAGTCGCCCCAAACACTACTCCCATACCAAGCCTGTCATCACAAAGATCGTTCTGGTCATCCTTCACTGCTCTCCCTCAATGTCAGGTTTGTCCTTTGTTAGATACGGAGGCCAAAGCTGCACACAATACTGCATAATGTTCGAGATGTCGTCTCAGTAAGGCCCTGTACAGCTGCAGTAAGCCACACTTACTCCTGGACTCAAATCCACCTGGAACGATGGTCAACATCCCATTTACCTTCCTAATTGCTTTCTTCCCTGCAATATTGTTTTCAGTGACTGGTCTACAGGGAGATCCAAATCCTTTGCAATGTTACAGCTCCCCACTGGGTGGGTCTATGTACCCTGGTCAGTGTGCCAATGTACTCCCGGTATTGACTTCTGGACTCAGAACTGACTGACCTGCAGGGACTGCGGAGGGCTGGGCAGAAGGAAACAACAAAAGGGAGCGTACCTTCCTTTGTAGATCAACATGTTTCAAGCAATCCCTTTTCAAATGATAGGCTGCCAATCGCTTGTTCCCACAAAAGGGCACACCATCACCTCTACCCACCTTGTTTTCCATCTGCCACGTATTTGCCCATTCACTCCACTTGTCTCAGTCACCTTGAAGCTTTGTTACAACCTCCTCACCCACCCACAATCCAACATCCTTTAGTTCAGTCAGCAGGCTGTGATATATTGTATTTGATTCCCACAACCAAATGTTTAATGGGAATTGTGAACAGTTCGGGCCTGAACATCGATCTCTGTGATATCTCAGCAATCTTCCTCTGTTATTTTTATTGAAAGTAATATTTATTTCCTGAATCTGGGTATGACGGGCTGGGCCAGCATTTATTGCCTGTCCTTGGTTGCCCTTGAGAGGGTGGTGGTGAGCTGCCTTGTTGAACCGTTGCAGCTCACTGTGGATTCAGTGATGGTAACACCATTGAATGCCAAGGGGCAGGTTAGATTGTATTTTATTGGTGATGGTCAGGGTCTGGCATTTGTGTGGCCTGAATATTACTTGCCACTTGTCAGCCTGGATACTGTCCAGATCTTGTTGCGTTTGAACATGGCCTGCTTCAGTATCTGAGGAACCACAAATGTTGCAGAACATTGTGCAATCATTGGCGACCATCCCCACCTCTGACCTTAACATGGAGGGAAGGTCATTGATGAAGCAGCCCTGAAGATATTTGGACCTAGGCCACTGCCCGAGGGACTCCTACAGACTTGTCCTGGAGCTGGGTTGACTGACCTTCATCAACCATGACCATCTTCCTAGGTGTCAGGTATGATTCTAACCAGCGGGGTGTTTGCCCCGATACCCATTGATTCCAGTTTTGCTAAGGTGCCTTGATGCCACACTTGGTCGAAGACAGACTTGTTTTGAAGTGCTGTCACTCTCACCCCACCTCTGGACTTCAGCTCCTTTGTCATGTTTGAACTAAGGTAATGAGATCAGGAGCTGAGTGGCCCTGGTGGAGCCCAAACTGGGCGTCATTGACCAGGGTATTGCTGAGGAGGTGCTGCTTGAAAGCACTGAGACCTACCATCACTTTACTGATGTTCGAGAGTGGACTGATGGAGTGGTAATTGGTCAGATTGGATTTGTTCTTCTTTTTATTGGGTAATGTTCCACGTAATCGGGGAAATGTTGTTGTAACGATACTGGAACAGTTTAGCTAGGGCAGTGACAAGTTCTGCAGCACAAATGTTCAGTACTATAGCCAGAATGTTGTCAGCATGTGTCCCATTGGAGTATCCAGTGTCTCCAACTTTTTCTGGATATCACGTGGACTGAATCAAATTGGCTGATGACTGGTAACTGAATTGCTAAGGATCACTGGAGGAGGCTGAGATATTCCATCCTCTCAGCACTTTTGACGAAGATGTCCTTTTGACTAAAGAATGCATCTACCTTATCTTTTGTACTGAAGTGCTGGGCTATTCCATCATTAAGGATGGGGATACTTGTGGAATCTCCTCCTCCAATGACTTGTTTAATTGTCCCCAGCTTTTCCCAACTAGAAGTGGAAGGACTGCAGAGCTTAGATCTGATCCTTTGCTTGTGGGATCACTAAGCTCTGTCTATCACTTCCTGCTTATGCTGTTTGGCACACATGTTGTCCTGTTTGGTGGCTTCACCAGGCTGACACCTCATTGTCAGGTATGCCTAGTGCTGTTCCTGCCATCCCGCACACTCCATTGAACCAAGGTTGATCCTCTGGCTTGATAGTAATTGCTGTGAGGGGGATATGCCAGGCCATGAGGTTGCGCTGGACAACAATTCTATTGCTGACCCACAACACGTTATGGAAACCCAGACTTGAACTGCTAGATGTGTCTGAAGTTGGTCTTATTTAGCACAGAAATAGCACCCCTCAAAATGATGGAGGTTATTCTCAATGTGCAGATGTGATTTTGCCTCCACAATGACTATGCAGTGGTCACTCTTACCGATGCTGTCATGGACAGATACTTCTGCACCTGGCGGATTAGTCAGCATGTGGTCAAGTATGTATTTTCCTCTTGTTGGTTCCTTCACCACCTGCCGTAGACCCAGCCTAGCCTTTATATCCTTTAGGACCCGACCAGCTCAATCAGTAATGCTGCAGCTGACCTACCCTTGGTGGTAGACATTTAAATCCCCCACCCAGAGTACATTTTGCATCCTAGACACCCTCAGTGCTTCCTCCAAGTGTTGTTCAGCATGGAGCAGTACTGATTCATCGGTTCAGAGAGGCTGGTACACGGTAATCAGCAGGAGTTTTCCTTTCCCATGTGTAACCTAACATCATGAGACTTCTTGGGATACGGAGTCACTTTTGAGGATTCGCAGAGCAATTCCCTTCCAACTGCATCCCACTGTGCCGCCACTTCTGCCGTGTCTGTCCTGTTGGTGAGACAGGAGATATCCGAGGAAGGTGATAGGGTGTCTGGGACATGGCCATACTCACAGAATCATACCTTACATACAATGTCAGGCTGTTTCTTGACGAGTCTGATTATTTCTATTCACTGTTTCCTGCCAGCTGTCCCATTCTAGAAACATGTCCATATATTCGCCCCAATCCACTCAGATTTGATTTTGTAAACTGGGCTTGGAGCTTTACCAACACTTTTCTGAAAATCTAAATGTTTTAGGTCCATTGCTTCTCTTTCATTTGTCTCCCAGTCTGTTTTTCAAACATAATTCCCATTTGATAAATCTATGTTAGTGTTGTCTATGACCATTATTTTCAGTCCCAATAATTTCTCCTAAACCATTTGCTTACTATGTTCTATGTTCCATGTACTCTATCATTTTCCCACACCAGACTTGGTTTTCCTGGTATTGTTAGAAAGTTCTGTGAAGACAGAGCTGAAGTAGTGGCTTCATAGTTCTCCATTTTCCATTCTAGCTTCAGCTTGTAAGGAATCTGCATTTGTTTTCTCACATTTCTCACATTGACATGATTTAACAAGTTATTACAGACGTTTCGTCCCCTGTCTAGGTGACATCCTCAGTGCTTGAGAGCCTCTTGTGAAGCGCTTCTGTGATCTTTCCTCCACCATTTGTAGTGGTTTGAATCTGCCGCTTCCGGGTGTCAGTTCCAGTTGTCCATTGCAGTGGTCGGTATATTGGGTCCAGGTCGATTAGCTTGTTGATTGAATCTGTGGATGAGTGCTATGCCTCCAAGAATTCCCTGGCTGTTTTTTGTTTGGCTTGTCCTTTAATAGTAGTATTGTCCCAGTTGAATTCATGTTGCTTGTCATCTGCGTGTGTGGCTACTAAGGATAGCTGGTCATGTCGTTTTGTGGCTAGTGTTGATGAATGCGGATTGTTAGCTGTCTTCCTGTTTGTCCTATGTAGTGTTTTGTGCAGTCCTTGCATGGGATTTTGTACACTATATTGGTTTTGCTCATGCTGGGTATCGGGTCCTTTGTTCTGGTGAGTTGTTGTCTGAGAGTGCCTTAGTGTGAGACTAGAAAAAGAAACAGTGACACCCTCTAATCTCAGTCAGAGCAGGAATTAGGAAAATTCACCAAGTGGGCATTCATTTCGGTGGGAAATCTCTTTCCCAGAAGTTTGGGAGGGCTGAATCTTTATATTATATCGAGGCTGGCTTTGCCTGATTTTCCATAGACAGGTGAATCAGTGATAATGGTTAATGGAGAGAAAAGTGCAGCTGGGAACACAATGGGATGAGCCACGACCTTATTTACTGGTGGAGTACTGTCAAAGGGCCGAATGGCTCCCTCGTGTCCCGAAGCACTGTGATCTGATGTTCCATTCAGCCCTTTGGACCTGCCACACAGGGATAGATCGAGGCCACTCCGATGGTTAGGTTTAGTTTTGGAAATGTACTTGGAAAATCCAGGCTGGGTCAGGAACCAACCCCACCCCCAAGCTCTCTTGCCCTCTCTGTAACCTCTGCTCTCGATGTGGGTCATGTTACAGACCTAGATACGCTGGGAATACAGCCCCCATACCCCACCCACGGTTAACCCAAACAAATCATCTGCTGTCCCTGAATGCAACATTGTGCAACACGACTTCCAGAAAAATAACCAGTTAAGTTCCAAAAGCATAACATGTGAAATTAGTAAATAGTAACAGATGTAGTTCATTCGGCCCCTCAAGCTAGCCCCTTCATTTATTAAGAACATCGCTGATCTACTCCAGGGCTCAACTCCAACTTTCGCCGTCTCCTGTATCCCTCCACATCTCTCTGGGTTAGGGAATTCCAGATATTCACTACATTCTGAGAGAAGACATCACTTTGGATCTCAGATTGAAATCGATGTTCCTTACTCGGTATCAATATCCTCGAGTTCGACACTCTGCCCATGAATGGAATCAACATCTCAACATCTACCTTCTCATGCCTGCTCTGTATCTTGTATATTTCAGCATTTTCAAACTTCATTCATTTAAACCCCAATGAATAATCACCTCACCATTATAGAGATTCTGAATAACTGAACCCTTTCATCTCTGGAAGCTGGATAATGATCCAACCGAGTTACTTGCAGCATCAGCATGCTGACTTTATGTTTCAGACACTTAAAGACTCCAATCACTTTGTACTGCTCCTTTTCTGGAAGCCCTCTCCATTAAATAGCAGCCTGTCTTTTGGTTCTCAGCGTCTTCCACAAACTCGGATGTATATTGCACTAAGCTCCCTACTTTAGGTTGTCAGTATAGATTGTAAATAACTGATGCCATCGGACTGGTACTCCAGGAGATACATCTTTATCATAAGGATCCATTAATCCGGACTCTACGATTTCTATGTGTTAACCAATCATCATCGCATGTTAATACATTATCCGTCATCCAACGATCTGTTGGCTTGAGTAAGATCTTTTGTTCTGTAATACCTTATGGAAAATCACTGGACAGCCTCTAGTCTATCAGATCCCCTTTATCAATTCCGCTTGTGACATTCTCAGGCATCTCCAGAAAAACTTTGCATGATCTTACAGGGCAAAATATAACTTCCCTTTCACAAAACCACACTGACTCTGTGTGAAGCTTTCCTCAATGTCCATGCTGGCCAGGATTTCCAAACTATACGAGCCCCATCTGCTTTCATTTGGCCCATATGTCTCTAAATGTTTCCCATTCATATGTTTGTCCAAATGAGTCTTAAATATTGCAGCTGTAAATGGATCTATCACTCTTCCTCTGGCAGCTCATTCCATACCCACACCACCATTTGTGTAAAAACATTGCCTCTTCGTCCCTTTTAAATCTTCCCCTTTTCACCTTAAACATCTGCCTTATATGGTTGAACTCTCCCATCCTGTGGAAAAAATCCTTTGGATATTCACCCGATCCATACCTCTCATGATTTCATAAACTTCTATAATGTTAGCTGGCAACCTTCTACACTCCGCCTGATACTAACTTCAAGAACAAGCATTTCAGGATAAGTGCTGCAAATTTGAAACTATATTAAACATGACAGTAAAATAATGTTCAGCTCAAACGTCATATTGTTATTTGTCTTTCTCAATATAACAATACTGAGGCAGCATGAAACGCTGACAAGTGCCAGTAAGAAGTCACGCACCTGAACTTATTTGTCTAAAGGGCATGATGATCTCGTCAATGAAAACGTATCTATGGCCAGATCAATATAATACCATATCGTCAACATCCCTCCTCCTGGCCTCCCTATGGCCTTGTGTGCTTGTGTCTTCCTTAGCTTGCACTCAATAGAGAGAACCCCTTTGTCCCAGTTACATCTTAATTTAAACCCGTTTTACATACTCTTCTTTTATCTTTTGCCACACTCTCTTTTCCCTGTCACCCATTCCCTATCTCTGGCACGGGTTTAAACGCACATTTTCCAATCATTTTCAGTTCTGAAGAAGTGTCACACTAGATTTGAAACACCAATTCTGTTTCTCTGTTTCTGCAGATGCTGACAGACCTGCTGAGTTTATCCAGAAATGAATAGGGGCACAGAACAAATTTTCAATTAAACAAATAACGATCGATACTGAAAATAATAATAGCAAAAATTGCTGGAGAGGCAGGGAGCTTTGTCGAAGGTTCAATGGACCTGCAAGTTTATATCTACATTCACTCCAGAAAATGCTGCAACATCTTCAGCAATTTCTTCAGCAATTTCTGCTTTTGAACAATTTCCAACGACAAATGTCAAAGAGCCCAAATATCCTGTCCAACATGGATCACCGTACACTGGGAACCAAACGATAACGCATGATGACGAGTTCCTTGATTCTGAAACTGCATAAGGCTGGCATCACTGACACTGCAGAGCTCTGAATCATGGTCAGGGAGATAAACAGAAGGAAATACATTCACTTCAAATACAGAAGATGGCATTACTGAAAGGAAAAGATTCAGATTACTACCTTAAATTGATTGAGTTAAAGTAACAAATTGGAGGCGTGACACCAAGGAAAGAATTTCAACAGAACGAGAATAAGAAAATGGAAGGGCTGCCGCATCAAAAACCAGAGTAAGTCAGTGAATACAGAGCTGTTGGGTGAATGGGTCTTGGTGTGAAGTGGGGGAGAGTCAGTGGAATTGAATTGTAGATATTGCAGCTTAAACTGGGCTATCATCTGATGCTGTAGATCACAGCAGCAGCAGAAACAGAATTGTCTTCAATGACAATCTGTAACCTTTCGCTCAGGATAATCTCTCAGTCCACTATGAACATCAAGCAGATCTCTGGATCAGTGATGAGTGTGAGTGAACATGCCAGGGTCAGTACCATCTTTACCTTTACCAGATGACAACCTATTAAAGCTACTGCAATTGATTGGTTACATTCGAAACAGCAGAACTAACATCTGGTACAGACGCAGAAATGACCACATGACTAACAAATCTGATCTAAGTTCTGACATCCTGCCAAATCTAAGCATGAATGTCGATGTACCATTAAACAGTTTACTGGAGGAGAGGAGTCCACAAATATCCCTATCCTAAATAAAGGAACAGCCCTGTACATCAGTGTAAAAGTCAAGTATGTGGTGTCTGCACTATCCTTAGCCAGACATGTTGAGTGGATGATCCACGTCACCCTATCATGATGCCCACAGAAACACAACCAATTCGTTCGCTGCACGTGACATGAAGAAACAGCTGAACACAGTAGATACGACAAAGGCAATGGGCCCTGACCCCATTCCTGCAATAGGACTGAAGACTTGTGCTGCACAACAAGCCGTATCCCTGGGGAACCTGTTTCATTCCAGTTCCAACTCTGACATCTCCCTGGCAATGTGGAAAATTACTCAGCTATGTCCAGTTCCCTAAGAGGGGAATAAATACAATCTTACCAATTAGCACCCCATCAGTCCCATCACAACAGTCAAATTGGTGGGAGTTCTTTTTTTTAGCAGAGTTGTCAAACATCACAGAAAAAAATAGCTCAGTGTGATTTCCGATAGGTCCCCATGTGGAGATGGTGCTGTTGTGGAATTTTCATTGGATTACTCATACAAACCAGGCTAATGCTTGGGCAGCTGGTGACAGCTGGTGGAATAATAAAAACAATTATTAACAGATCGAGATCTAAAATCTGGTGTCAGTAACAGTGATCTTGTGTCCAATGTTGATTGTAAACATCTATCTCCTTACCCAATGTACTCTCAGAAAGTGAATCTTCCGTGCTTTCCTGGTTTGGCCTAAAAGTGACTCCAGACACACAGACATGTGATAAACTCTTTAATGGTCTCTGAAACAGCCAAGAAAGACACTCAATTGTATCAAATGGTCCGAGCTCTTAATGGATATACCCGGAGAGAAAACCCGGCCCCAACCTTGGTGTTGGAAAAGGGAACGGGAAACATAGTCCTGTTGACCATGCAGAGACCTCCTTCCTAACACCTGCCGGTTTGTGACAGCATTTACAGAGCTTTCCCACAGGCTGCACAGGAACATAGGGAAACAACACAACACATTGAGCTTTCCCTGTGCCAGTTAATGGCCGAACATCTCCTGAATGCAGTTTTACCCATACAATATTCGTACGCCTTAATATGTTTAAACATTGTGAAATATAAAATGAGAACTGCTGTAGTCCCTTCAGCCCATCAACTTTGCTCCTCCATTCAATATACAGGCAGTTCTCTGATAACACGTGTTGATTAAATATAATTTGGCCGCAATGTGATTCATGAACCTTTTTCCATAAAGTGAACTCTCATTCACTGTGACGTGATTCCTTGCCGGGAACCAGCTGAACAGCAAAATCCAGCCTCAGAATCCTCTGACTGCCAAATGTACAATCAATGTGTTCAGCTAAAATAGGAATGCAATCCGCTCTGGAAGACTTGAAGCTGAGTCTGAAACGGGAAATTGTAGTCTACATTTAGAGAGAACTTTATTTCAAACTGTGGGAGAATCTTGAGGAGAACTGGAATTTCCCCATCGGCATCACGTGGTCAGTCAGCCCCACACACTTTTGGAGAACAGTGTGGTGATACTTACACTGCTGTAGTCAGTGACTGTAGTTTGAAAGTGTTCCATTTAGAGAACAGTTTCATTGCAATATGTGATCAAAAGATGTATTTTAGACTTTGCTAGTGTGTGTGTTAGACTAAAATTACTTTTTGGCTTTACTGATATTTGGGGGGGTTCGTCCATTACCCTCATTTTCCTTTAGACCTCACTTTTAATATTGCACGATTTTCTACAACACAGTGTTGCACAGGAACACAGCTACTGCGCCATTGGAGAACAACCTGGACTGTTAGCTGATCTATTTTCACACGATACTCCTGCTCTCTCCCTATCCCTATAATTTCGAGAAATACTTATTTATATTCAGCGCCTTGGTTTCCACATCCTGATCTGGGAAAGAGTACCCCTGGTTCGCCAGTCTCTGAGTGCAGACACTTATTCTCATCTAAATGCAAAGTGGCCTCTTGTTTTAGACGTCCACGCCAGGGAATTACCATCCCTGCTTCCAATCTGTCTCGCCCTGTCAGCGTTTTATATATTTCACTGAGATCACCACTCATTTTCCTAAACGGCATGGAATACAAGCCCAGTCACCCCAAACTCTGCTCCAACAAGTCTGTCATCCCAGAGATCAGTCTGGTCATCTTTCACTGCTCTCCTTCAATGTCAGGTTTGTCCTTTATTGGGTAAGGAGACCAAAGCTGCACACAATACTGTACAATGTTCGAGATGGGATCCCACCAAGGCCCTGTACAGGTGCAGTAAGATACTCTTACTCCTGTACTCAATTCCCCTGAAATGAAGGTGAAAACATCATTTTTCTTCCTACCTGCTTTCAGATCCTGAAATTTTGCTTTCAGTGACTGGTGTGCAGGGAGATCCAGATTCATTTCAATGCCATAGTTCCGCACTTTCTGGGTCTATATACACTGGTCAGCGTGCCAATGCCATTCCCAGTATTGGCCTCTGGCTTGAGAACTCATTGCCCTACATGTACCGAGAGGGCTGAACAGAAATAAACAAAAATGCAGCTTAAGTTCCTTTACAGAGCAACATTTTTCAACCGCGCCCTTTTCAAATGGGAGGCTGCCATTTTATTGTTCCCATCAATGTGAACAGCATCTCATCTCTCCCATTGGTTTCCATCTGCCACATAGTTTCCCAGTACTTTCCCCTGTCTCGGTCACTTTGGAGCTTTTTTACATCCCCCTCACGCACTCACATGCTGTCATCGTTCAGTGCTGTCAGCAGAGTTGAGAATATTGCATTTGAGCCCCTCGACCAAAGATATGATGTGTATTGGCAATAACTGGGGCCCAAGGCACGATCCTTGCTATATCCTACTAGCCTTCCATTTTAAAAAAAACATTGTTTTATTCCTACTTAGTGTTTCCAGCCAGCTCTCCCATTCTAAAACCATGACCATATATTATCCTCAGTCCCACAGGATTACATTTCGCACAATGGGCTTGGGCTTTATCAAAAGTCTTTCTGAGATTCCACTTGTATTGCATTGATAGCTTCTCCATAACTTTGATAAAATGCACTTTCTCAAATATGATTCCCATTTCATAAATCTCTGTTGACGTTGTCGATGCCCATTAATGTCAGTCCAATACTTTCTCTAAACTGTTTAGTTGCTAATTTCATTATATTCCCGTTTTCTCATCAGACTAAAGAACCCTAGTATTGCTAGGAAGTTTTCTTTTTTGCATTGTTTTCCTCTGTTGTTTTCAGAAAATATTATAAGTTCTGTCTTATAAACTTTGTTAATATATTCTTAAGAAACCTATCAATTCCTATTTTAAGGTACTCCGTGATTAGAATTCCACAGAAATACAATCACAGAAGCAAAGATGCTGCGTCAGAAATACAGCACAGTACAAATGAGGCCCATTTCCAGACGCAATTCCCGTAGCCATGAACCTTGAGGCATTTCAAGAGCACAAAATGTATTTTCTAATGGTTTTGAGGTTACCACGACAACTCCCCTCTTAAGAATTGCATTTCAGACCCCAGGACTCTCTGGGTGAAAAGCAATCCTCAAATCCTCACTAAACGGCAAACCCTTCATTTTAAAAGTGTGGCCCTTTGACTAAAATGAACAACAGCTGTCCATCCACCCTGTAATACTATGCTTCTGAATCACGGCCCCCTCAGCCTCCTCTCCTCCAATCTAAACAACCAAAGCTTATCCAGCTTCTCTTCGTAGCTGATATGCTCCATCACAGGGAACATCCTGGTGAATCTCCTCTGCACCTACTCAGTGCACTCACATCCTCCCTTAATGTGGTTTCCAGAACTATACGCAGTATTCCATCTTGACCTCACCAAAGTTCCGCATAGCTCTTATAATCTGTGCCTCAATGAATCAAGGTTTTTTTTTACAGTACCCTATGCTTTCCCAAATTGTGTATTAACCTGTCCATCACATTCCGGGATGTGCGTAGAAGCACCCTCTGACCTTTCTAGTGTGCTGCCATTCATTGAGTCCTCCCCTGTCTGGTTCCTTCTTCCAAAGTGTATCACCTCATATTTAACAAGGTTACATTCCATCTGCCATTGATCTTCCCAGCTGACCATTCCATCTGTATCTTCCTGTAACTTAAGGTCTTCCTCCTCACTGCCAACCAACAGGCCAATCTGTGTATCAAACACAAACTTACTTATCACACTCCCCACCCCTTGTCCATATTCACAGCTACATCATTTAAGAGTACCACAAATATTAAAGTTCAAAATGATACAACATCAGGTTAGAGTCCAACAGGTTTATTCGGAGGCACTAGCTTTCAAAGCGCGACTTCTTCATCAGGTGATTGTGCGCTTTAATGAAGAAGCAGCACTTCGAAAGCTTGTGCCGCTGAATAAATCTGTTGGACTATAATCAGGTGTTATGTGATTTTTAGCATTGTCCACCTAGTCCAACACCAGCACCTCCAAATCAATAAAGGACACAGCACTGAACCCTGTGGTGTACCATTGGACACTGGTCTCCAGTCACACAAGCAGCCGTCTACCACCACCCTCTGCCTCCTACCAGTAAACTTCATTTGGATGCAATTTGACAAGTCACTAATGAGTCCTACCTGTTCCCTGGTTATACTGATTCCGCTGGACACACTTGTGGAATGTTTGGAAATTCTCCCTAACTTGCCTTGCCAGTAGGTTTCCATGCCCTGCGTTAGTTAGTCCCCTACGCGTGCAGAATTACCTCCTTATTGCAGCATTAAACGGTCTGTCCTTTATCCTGCCATTATTTCCAGTGAATGTGGATTGGACAGCCGGAGAAACATCCTGTTAATTTCCAACTTGTCACATGTTTTGTGACTTTTATGTATTTCACTGTGACCCATCTCTCATTCTTTGCAACTCTAGAGAACACAGGCTGAGTTTCCTCATCACGCAATCTCGCCAATTGAGGGATTAATCTGGAGAATGTCCATTGAACTTCCTCTGTCGTCAGCATATTCTTTCTTAAATTTGGTCACCAAAACTGGACTCAATTTTTCAGGTGCAGTCCTCACCAACCTGCCGTTAAACTTCTTCAACATGTCTTCCCATCTGTATTCTGACTCCCTTAAAGCAAGGCAACACAAACTTTAGCTTACCACTTGAATATATTCCTCCCAATACCCTTCACATTCTTTGCATTGACGAACTGATTGTGTGAGTTCGTATAGAAAGCCTTCTAATAATCTAAAATATGTCAATTGTACTGGTTCCCCATTATCTATGCTCTAAGAATCAACTTCAAACAATTCCAAAGCTTGTCAAGTATGATTTCCCTTTCAGAAATGCATACTGATTCTCTCCAAAGTTGCTGTTAATTTCTAAACAACGAATGTCACATCCTATATAATTCATTCCAAAAGTTTCCCCACAAATGTCAAGTTAATTGGTCTGCAGTTCTCCACACTATCTCTTCTTCCCTTCGTAGATGCTTGGATCACTACCGTTCATCTATAGTGCTTGGATCACGTTTACTAATGTCCATTCATCTACTACGGCTTCCAGACTATGTAGAATGCACTGGGAAATAGAACACAGTCATCCACAGTGCAACTAATACTTCTATTAGTGGTTTTTCTCTGAAGATTTTGGTATGAAGTACATCTGGTTTGTCAAGGTTAGCAATGTTCAATCCAGCTGCATGTTCAAGTAAAGTCTTGTTAATGATATAAATTTACTTTATGTCTTTCGATCCACAATTCCTATATGATGATGTCGTATTTCTGGGTGATTTTCTGGATCTTCCTCCATGAAGACAGATGCAAAGTAATTGGTTATTTACTTGGCCATTTCCCTGTTATCCATAATCAGCTCGTCTCTCCTGATTGCAGATTTCCACATTTGTCTATGCTTTTCTCTTTCCTTTTGAATTTTAGATCATAGATTTATGCAGTCTTTGTGTTCCTGTTTGTTTGCATTCCTGTTCGCTTTTTGATTTCCTTACCAGTTTCATGGCCCTCCTTTTCTGGATCGTATATTTCTGAGAATTCTCACAATTCCACAATGTCTGGATTTCTTCTGAAGTCACTTCACGTGATGAATATAATCTTTAATTTGTCATGCTAATCATTATTAACTCACTTTCTCACTCTTGGGTGTTCTACCCGAAATAAATAAACATATGTTTCAGACTTTGGAGTATTTCTACATTCTATAGTCCTGACCATATATAGTCAGGAATACTGCAGGAGGACAGGGAAGAAATAGTGGGGGCCCTGGTTGGTACTTTTGCATCATCGGTAGCCAATGGGTGATGTCCTAGAGGACTGGAAGTTAGTGAATGCTGTGCCGTTATTCAAGAAGGGCTACAAGGAGAAACCGGGGAACTATAGAACAGTAAACCTAAAATGTGTAGCGCGTAAGTTACTTGAGAAGATTCTGAGGGAGAAGGTATACATGCATTTGGAAAGACAGAGCCTTGTGAATGGGGGATTATGGCTCACAAATTTGTTAGACTGCTTTGATAATGTGACCAGTAACTTTGACAAGGGCATTATTGTATATTTAGTCTGTATGGATTTCGCTAAGGCCTTTAATCAGGTTCCACATGGTACGTTGCTCTGGAAGCTTAGATCGCATGGAATTGAGGGGCAGCTGGCAAATTAAGTCTAAAATTGGCTTGATGATAGGAAGAAGAGAGTCATCGTGATTTAGATGAGAATGTACAGGCATGATTTGTAAGTTTCAATGTGACACTAAAATAGGTGGAATCGTGGACAATGACGAAGGTTATCAGAAATTTCAGAAATTACAGCAGGACCTTGATTAGGTGGGGAAGTGGGCCGAGAAATGGCAAATGGAGTTTAATTCAGATAAGTGCAAGTTCTTGCATTTCAGAAAGTCAAACCAAGGCAGGAGTTTCATGGTGAATGGCAGGGCCTTAAGGTGTGCAGTGGAACAGAGTGGCCCTGGAATTCAGGTGCACGGTTCTCTGTCAGTGGAGTCCCAGGTAGACAAGGCAATGAAAAAGGCTTTTGGCTCACTGGCCATCATCAGTTAGAGCACTGAATATCGAAACGAGGGAGTTATTTTGTAGTTATACAAGATGTTGGCGAGTCCATACTTGTAGCGTTATGTTCAGTTTTGTTCACTTTGCTCGAGGAAGGATGTTATTAAACTGGAAAGAGTGCAGAAGAAATTTACAAGGATGTTGCCAAGACTCAATGGTCTGAGTTACAATGAGAGGTTGAATAAGCTTGGAGTTTGTATTTTAGAATGTATGAGACTGAAGGGGATCTGATAGTAGTGTAAAAGACCATGGGAGACATGGATAGAGTGAATGCACTCAGTCTTTTTTTCCCCAGGATTGGGCAATCACGGACTAGAGGGCATCTAGTTAAGGTCAGAGGGGAAAGAGTAAAAGGGAACCTGAGGGGCAATTTCTTTTACACACAGGGTGGTATGTAATTGGGACGAGCTACCAACAGAAGTGGATAAGGCGGGTACATGCACAAAGTTTAAAATACATATGGGCAAATACACTGGTAGGAAAGGATCAGAAGGATACAGGGAAATATTTTGTTCGGAATGGACCAGTTTGGGCCGAATGGCCTATCTCCGTGCTGTAAGAATCTATGAGTCTAACAACCATTTTTCTCCGACTGAATGTTGTATTGTTCTTCCCCAATTCACTGGAGCGAACTTGACTCTCTAGCCTCTGGGCTTCCATGATGTTTGACTAGAATGTTCAAACATTCCATATTGAATGCAGACGCCGTGTAAAATACGACATATTAATATCACTATTCCTCCAAAACTGCTTCAGAGCAAGGTTAGTAATTAGTCCTTCTGGCCACACAATAAACAATAGGTGCAGGAGTAGGCCATTCTGTCCTTCGAGCCTGCACCATCATTCAATATGATCATGGCTGATCATCCTTGATCAGTATCACACAGCAGCAAATCCGAAATAATCTGCTCTCTAGTTTGGTTCACAACATACTCTTCAACCTACCTGATATACACTTATGGAATTTATTTTTCACAACATTAGCTGTCACTTAGTTAACTCAGTTTCGATGCAACTTGACACCATCCATTATTACTGCAGAACCCACGAGTATTTGTTACTCATTCACAGGATGGTGGCTTCATTGGATAACCAGCATTTGTTGGTCATGCCAATCGGCAGTTAAGAGTTAACAGTGTTGTCTTGTACCTGAAGTGACGTGCAGGTCAGACCAAGTAAGAACAGCCAGTTTCCTTCACTAAAGGACATTAGTGAACCAGATGAGTTTTCCCAACAATCAACAATGGATTCCTGATCATCATAAACTCTCGATACTAGATACTTTTGAATTCAAATTCCACAATCTGCCATGGCAGGATTTGAATCCATGTCCCCAGAACATTACATGGGTCTCTAGGTTAAGAGCCGAGCGATAATATCAGTATGTCTTGGTTTCCCTTTGCATATAGTTGCATAACTAATTTCCAGAGCATATGATGCAAAACATTTGCGCGACAGTTTTGGTTCAGATATATAAAACAACAAGTTTGTTTCTCTTTGCTATTTGTAAGATCCACCCAAACTGATTCTGTGGAATCTGATGGACAGGGCCTGTGTCATTACTAGTGATAGACTTGGATAAGGCATTCGGGGAGGCTCACTTCGATGCTGAGATGATCTGAAGACATGTCCAGCAATACAGGACAAGCATCAATATCCACCCCGCTTTGTCAGGATAAGTGTCACCGTATATTCTCACTGATCCCTCACACTCACTGTATATCTGTTACAGCACCTACCCTCAACCAAGGCTCACGCTCTATCTCCAAATAAGGCTCAAGCACGACCATTCCCGCTGTTGAATTCAGCACCTTCCCTCCCCCACATTCTCTGTCCCTGATGCAATAGCCCCGCACACTAATAGCACTATAATCATACAACACTATGGACAGACGCCCTCCAGCCACCTCACCATGTCACACCTCACCTGGGAGAAAGCGAGGTTTGCAGATGCTGGAGATCAGAGCTGAAAATGTTTTGCTGGAAAAGCGCAGCAGGTCAGGCAGCATCCAAGGAACAGGAGAGTCGACGTTTCGGGCATAAGGCTCACCTACCCCAGCACTAACAGCAGGGACATCCACTCCCACCCTCACTCATTGTCTCCCTTTCTCCCATTCCAGGAGAAACAGCCTGGAATAGGACAGAAAGGGCCAAGCCGGGTGATGGAGTGCTGGAGATCCGTTCCCTCATCACCTACCATGATATGTGGGGAGGATCCTGGAGAGAGCTGGAGAGGACCAGGAAGCCTTGTATGGAGATTCTGAAACATCCACGTCCCACCAACCGAGTAAGGAGCAATATTCAGTAAAGAACAATTTTCAATTCAAACCTACTGTCAGTTCCAAACTCATCTCTCTCACTCGCAGAAGAACAGATATCCCATTGCACAGAGATGCAGGCATTCAATTACACAGAAGTATTGATAAATACCCCAATGTACTAACATGCACAATGCACACAAGGAGATAAGCATGCACACACATAGAAGCACACAAAGACATATACCGTCACACACAAATAGACACAAACACAGATAGAAACACACAGGCTGACACACAGACAGACAGACATAGTCACGCAAATACAAAACAATAACAAGCGCATGGACACACACACATATAAATGCACATTAAGACACAGACAGTAGTGCCATTAAGTCACAAATAAACACTTTTTTTTATTTATAAGGAGATCAAAGATTCTAGGGAGAAGGTAGGAGACTGATATTGAGGAACATATTAGAAATGACTGAATTGTATATCAGACTCGATAGGTCTAATTCTGCTCCTATTTTTAATGCCCATGCGGTGTCACGCTCTTCCTGAGACAGCAGCAGCATGATATTTGATTGGAAAGAGTCAGTGGTAATGTGGGAAAAGATTGGAGGGCAGAATGGTTAATGTCGATTCCTAGTTATTGTACCACTATATCCGAAATGGGGTAGTGATTTGACATGAGGTTAACACAGTTTTTAAAAAAATGTGTCCCACAGTGGAAGAAGGATGTCACTTTCCCTTCACTGTTGTGCTGTTTGTGGTGTCCTCAACCTCAGGGAGCAGTGAAGACTCGGTTAATTAAGGTATTTTAGTTGGAGCTTGAATGATCTTTGCCGGACAGGAGAGTCAATGTTTATTGGGAACAGACAGGAGACAAGTGGTCAGACACACTCGGATCAGCCATGAGCATTCTGTATGGTGTCGCCAAATGGCTAACTGCTGCCCCTTTCCAATGTGTTGTTCCCTCAATCCACCCTCCCGGCTGTTACAGGAATATACTGCTGCCCCTACTCCATATGTTGTTCCCTCAATCCATGCTCCCGGCCGTTAAAAGATATACTGCTGTCCCTACCCCGTGGGTTGTTCCCTCAATCCACCTCTCAACGCGATGACAGGGTAGACGACCAGCCCATTCAGCCAGACTGTATCGTTACAATGAGACGGGAGGAGACCATTCTATCCCTACAAAGAATTACACAGGAATATAGGATGAAGTAATTCAGCCCATTGAGTACATTACACAGCCCAGAACGAGGCCATTCAACCCGCCTGAAGTGCTGCACAGGAATAGGGATGCTGTCACTAACAGGAAATAGTAGAGGTATATGATTTTTTTAAACAAAACTGTAACTAGTTTTGACTCAGAGATCACTGTAGGGTCATCAATGATCAATAATCTATGTCAAATATCTGGATAAAGGGACTGAGTGGATCAAAGCTGAACTACCTTGTACACCAAAATGATCATTCAATAGATCTTCAAATGGAGGTAGTGAATCTGTATTATGATGTAGACAGGGAAGGTTAGTGAGGATACCCTCAGTAGAAATAATATAATGTGAGTTGTCTATTGCAGTCGGAAACAATTTAAATGGAGAGAGATTGCAGAACTCTGTGATGCAGATGTTTTTCATATTCCTGGTACTTGAATCATATGAAGTCTGTCTGCAGATGCAGCAAGCGATTCGGAAGGTAAGTGGAATGATGCTGTTTGTGGCAACGGGTATTGGGTTTAATTAGGAATATTTCACTGTATCTGTACAGGGCATTGCTTAGACCACATCAGATACACTGGGGGCAGTTTTGATCGTCTAAACTAAAAATAAAACCGGATACAATTCCTTTCAAAGATGTTCAAAGATGCTTCCTTTTACTCATTCCTGAAATGAAGGCCTTTTGTTATCGGGAATTATCTGTTTGGATCTTAGATGAGAAATCTTATTGAGCCACGATTTTCAGAGAAGTCGTTCAGCTGGATACATATTTTCTCTTGGTTAAGAAGACTAAAGCTAGATAATATTTTTTTTGAATGAGATGCATTGGTATTAACACAAATATTATGAAGACATCAACCCATTTTTAAAAATTACGCAGATGCATATAAACATCTCATCAAATCATAAAACGGGCACATTATTTTCTTTTGCTAATGAAAGGCACTGTGCACAACAACAGCAATGATGCTGCATACAACATACAGTCTATTATCATCCTTTCCAGGGAATGTACATGGATAGTGCACATGGTCCAGTTTGGTTTTCAGTTGACATTCTTGTATTTTTATACACAGAGACGGAGAAAAATATTACTTGCTTCAGAAGCAGCAGCCAATTGGTCTCTCTCTCTCCCTCTCTCTTACTGTGTTCTGCCTGAAAACAAGGCATGAGAGCAGAAAAATCCTGAGTCATCTTTACCACTCCTAGAGGATTCCTGATGAGGATTCATAGGAATCTCTGTACAGCTCGAAGAAAAGGGAATTCAGCCAAATCCAACTGTTCCGGGAAGAAATCCGCATTCGCAGACATTTGTGTGAGCAGAATAAGTTCAAAGTCAAAAAAACATTTGGGACACTATCATTTTACCATTTGTTCACAGTTCAACTTTATGTGTCCCAGATTTTTCTAGAAAATTACCCAGTCTGATACCGATATCATTGGACACAGCACTCAACTGGTAACATTTAAAATTTGCTTTCACCAATAGAGGACTGGGAAAAGACATGAGTGACCCTCCAACATTGGTCAGAACACAAACAAGAGATTCTCAAAGGTTTGTTAAGGTGTGAATTCCCTTCCACAGAAGATTGTGATGCCTGGATATTTCCATGTGTTCAAAATTGTCTATGTAAGACATTTGAAAGACAAATGAATGTAGGGAAATGATACACTAACAGAAAAGTGCTGCTGAGACCTTAATCAGATCAAAGTACATGGTAGAGCCTCACTCAGAGATGACTCAAAAATGCTTTGCTCTCTCTGATTATAACATGCAATAACAGCACATCCAGGAAAATTACAGCTGTTTACTTTGAAGTTACAGAAAATCAAAACATAAGGAACAGGAATAGTTAATTCGGCCAGTCAAGCCATTGTATGCAATCATGACTGACCTACTGTTAGCATTACCTCCTCCTTAATGGCCAGTTATTTACAATCCTGAACTCTCTGACAGGTCAAAGATTCATGTACCACGTCTTTAAATACTTTCAGTGATGTAGCTCCCCTTACTCTGTCGTCCAGATAATTCCTGACATTGATTATCCTCTGTGAGAGGAAAACACTCTCTACACATACACCATCACCTATTGATATGAACAAGAGGTGAACACAGGGGCTCAGAAAAGAGTCAATGGCCTTGAGATCAAGGCGATAGTTGACTGAGGATGTTATCGGGACCACCTACTTATTTGAGCTTAATGAGAATCAGGTCTAAACTTTCCCACTGGTTGTGGTCTTTCAGAGCACAAAGGAAGATGTTTGTGCTCAGTGGCCGACAATCCTCTCTGTCCCGGGATATCTCTTCAGGAGATCCTCAAATTACCTTGCTCAGCACAAACATCTTCAGCTCCTTCATCAACGCCTGTATGCCCCCATTCCTGGCGCCCCCCATCTATCTCAAGATCAGAAGCAGGGTGATCACTGATGATCACACAATATTCAGAACAATTTGTCCCCCCTCAGCTCCTGAACCGGTCTGTGTCTATATTCAGCAAGACCCAAACAACATTCCGGTTTGTGCTGTTAAAGTGTCGGTAACATTCATGTAACAGCACGGCCAGACACTGCACATTTCCACAGTTAAAAGAGGAGCTCATTCAGCATCTCAAGCTGGTTACATGGATATGTGGAAGCCATTCAGCCCATCGAAATGTCTGAACAAGAAGAGGGACAGCCCATTCAATCCTCCTGCCTGTTTCACAGGAAGAGGAGGCATCTAGTCAGTACATTGAGCTGTTAAACAGGAACAGGCAGAGTCCTTTAAGACCCCTAAACCTGTTCTATAGAAGCAGGAGGAGACCATTCACCCCACGAGACACTTACACAGGAATAGGAGGGTGTCACTGATGCTCCATCCTGGAAAACAAATGGAGCAGATACTGCACTCACAGACGGCTCACGATGTTCCTCGTGGCTCCATTGCCTGTGGGACACATTATACTGTAACATGTTTTGCCGGCAGTGAGGAAGGAAGCCAAATGTTTTGTGCCAAGCCTCAAGGAGGCATCTTGCATCTCCAGGAAGACAGACCCATGTTCTCCGTAGAGGTCAGAAGCTGGTGGGGATCGTTAACTGTTTTAGAGTGAAGGTATTGTGGCTCCTGTCGGGATGGTGGATAACGTGAAGTTCTATGTATGATCACACACCAAATACACTGTATTCATGTTGGAAGAGTTTAGTTAAAGACTGGCCCCCTCTCTCTCAATCGAAATGGGGAGTGGAGTGGAGTGAGAGGGACGTTCTCAGAGTCTTTTAAGCCATCGATAATCATGTAAACTAAGTAAAGAAAACATGGAACTTATCACTGTATTAGTTCTGTTTGGAATATAATGTGTGACTGTCCATCCACTTAAAGTTCAATGCAATCACCTCTTATTCCTTCAAAGTGCTACAGATTAACCCACAGGCACTCCCGATGGTACAATCATCCCAACAAGGAGTCTAGTGAATCTCCATTACACTCTTTCTGCCAAGAGGATTATTCCTTATAAAGGAGAGAAAATCTGTGCACAATACAATAAATACTATCTCAACAACACTCTAGGTGGATCACACTAATTCTATTCCCTCACTTAGCTGTCTCAGCTTCTTTCCTGTGGTATAAAAAACCATTCCTTCTCACTACACTGCGAATGATATGGCATTTTGAAGTTTCTTACATCTTTGCGTCAGTCATCACCACAAGTGCCGAAGGAGATGTATATCATGTTCAGAGGGAGACTCAATCAGAAAGAATTCACTTGAACCAGGGAATGGTCACCTACCTGAATGGAAATTACTTGCAGGGACATGGAAATCAGGCAGAGGAAGGGAGCTATCTTTCCTGTTGTTCTGCTCTCATGGGATGTGTACAGCCTCGGTCAGGCCAACATGTTATGCTGATCTTGAACTGAGTGGCTGATTCAGCTGTTGCACAGGATAATAAAGAGTAAACCACATTGCTGTGGGTTTGCAGTCACACAGAGACCTGAACATGGAAGGATAACCCATTGCCTTCTCTACAGGACATGAGGCAAACAGATAGGCTTTTGTTTAAAACAAGTGGTGATGATTTCATTTGCATTCCATCAACTCCCTTCATGAGACACAAAAAGATTATTATTCTGTGCCGCTTGATGATGAGTCAATGACTTGACCACCATGCACTGTCTGTCTATCTGACAGATTCTGTGGAGAGGACAAATTACCCATCTCAAGTGCAAATATGTTGTGACGTAAGCATAGTTAGAAGGGACTTGAAACGGTTAAATCTGGATTTACTAAATGCACAAATGATGAATTATTCAGCAGTTGCATTGAGGCTGGGAATGTGACTGAAATATCCTGATAGTGGTCCTGGGTAGGATTGGTGAGTGGGGAGAATATGTGGAAATGTGAATATGAATGGAGAAAAAAGATACTGGAGTTTCAGAACAGTCTGGTTTCTCCTCGCGTATTGTTGAGTAAGTTGTGGATAGTAATTTGCTAGTTTTAATCAGTAAGGAATCATTTTTTTGACTGGATCTGAAAATGATGACTTGCAAATTTTAAAATTTGAATATGAGCAGCAATTCAGTTCAACTCAGTTTAATGGTCAGATGGAATGACTTACCAGGAACACCAACTATAGGGAGGATGGGACAGTAACCTCCTTGGATAATCCAAAGGATATCTTCGATCCGTGATGCTAATGATATCCAAGGCTGAGAAAGGTAGTAAAGACCCAAGGATAAACTCCGGTCTGTTGTAATATTCCAGTCGAAGGTTCTCACATTCTGATCCATTAATTGAACGTCCCAGTCTAATATTCTCAGATTCTGATCTCTCATCCTCCGTCTCTCGAGCTACTGATCCCTGTTAGTCCAGTCGATGATGCTCCCGCCCATACTGGAATAACACATTGGTCTGAGTCCTTAATTAATAGAAGAAGCAAACATCCAGTGACACATCTTGGATCCACGGAGACTGACATCAAACACAGTCACTGAACAAATAACTCCAGCCAACGCCTTTCAATTCAATATTGTTTTATTCAAATTAAAAACAATGATTCAAATTGTCATTTTCTGGATGGGCTATGTGAGAGTGACTGAGGGAACAAATCTTGAGGCTGGTAGATCAATTGAGTGTAATCATTCAATCTGGCTTAGATGCAGGAGTAATGCTATAAGTTCAACAGAACGTACACATGCATCTCTGATTATACATCCTGGAGCTATTGATCAAACATCATAATTTCAATTAAACACTGAGACAATTTTTATAGTTTATGATCTGAGGGGAATGTGTGTCTGAGAAACGTGGGGTTGTAACAGACAAATGGCATGGTTATGTTAACAGAGAATTGAACGTGACAAATGCAATTCAGATTGTTATTCCAGGTTCAGAGAGAGTCAGATGAGGCCTGTGCTATTGATGTGATCGATGTTAGTGAACTGTGATGAAATGTCATTTACTGGACTTCAATTAGAATGTGGCTATGGCATTGTGGAGAAGACAGAAAACAGAGAGAATTGGGGGGCCTGGCAGTTCAGACAGGAGGGAGGGGCAATAATATTCCTCAGTCATCAGTGTTGGAATATTACTCTTTATAGCTCATATGAATAAAAGATTCAAGGATACATCTAAAGTGAGGAATGAGGAGTACAATTTGTTTATTGAACAAAAAATATGAGGACAAAATTATTTTCTGTCCGTACTAAAGTATGGGAAGTACAAAAAAAAAACACTCATGATATTGAGCCATATAAATTGAAATGTGTATTACAAAATCACGGAAGTGTTGTGCAGTCTATATCAATCATTATTTGGCCCACAGCTGAGATGCTGATTTCCCCACTGTCAGTGATCCACCTCATTGAAATTGTCTGGCGCATTATCTCAGTACTGAGGGGATTCTGAATTCCTGCTGTTGTTCACGCAGTCTATTTAAATTAAATCACCTTCTCACTGTAGAAAAAAAAACACTTGGCCTTTTGGACTCTGTTTAACTGTCAGCAACTCAGCTCTGTGATATTGTTGGTGATAAATGATCTGGGACCACAGCCAGTGCTTAAACCGTATAGCAATAGATAAAGGCCTTGCAGTCCGTGAGAATTTCTAAATAAAACTTCCATTTTCTGTTTGTTCCTGTCTCTCTCCCCTCATACTGTCTTCTGATCTATACAACTCAACCGCGTTTAACGTCCCTCCAATCACTCCCTGTTTCCAAATTGTTCAGTTCTACAGCTTGATGTTGTGGCCATTTTGGAGAAATGGATAGAACAGTGACAGGACTTATCGTTGGAGGGTCCGGGGCTTAGATGCTTCATTCAGAACAAGGAAGGTACTAAAAGTGGGGCAGGGGTGGGGTTTGGGGTGGGGGAGGGTAGGGTGGCATTGAAAATCGAAGACACCATTACGTTGGTAGAAAGGATGCTTGATAAGGACTCGTGTACTGAGGTAGCATGGGAAGAGATTAGAAACAAAAACGGAGAGGTGACCCTGTTGACAGTGCTCTATTGCCCTCTGAAAAGTTCCAGAGATGTAGAGGAAAGGATTACAAAGATGATACTGGATAGGAGCGAAAGTAACAGATTAGTTGTTAAGGAAGAATTTACCTTTCCATATATTGACTGGAAACGCTACAGTTCAATAACTTTGTACAGGTCAGTTTTTGTCCAATGTGTGCAGAGTGGTTTCCTGACACCGTATGTATATAGGCCAACAAATTCCGTTATCACGTTTTACATTAAAAAGTTGATTCTGATACGAAAATCGTAATATTATTATTATTTCTACAGTTAATCCTTTTCCTAGCGAATTAGACAAGACATGCCAGGCATCCCTTTAAGGTTTTATAATTACGTTGAAATCTGTGTCCATGATTATTTCCCAAATATTTAACTCGAACTTACTACTATTTTAAATAGTTTCAAAGGCGCAGCTCCCTTCTGAAAGATAACCTGAGTAGCTGGTTTTGTGGATGAAAAGAATCCTGACTGAAATCAGAATAAGTTACCTTTTCTCGTGATTCTTCAAAGTTTTTATGCTATAATTTCATTATTTCATCTGTGTTCTGTTACAAATCGTCATTTTTTCAATACAAGAACTTTCTTTATCACTAGGTTGACATGTTTCAGAATCGTGTGAATCAGATTATCCTTTCTTTTGCTTTGGAATTATTTCCTTCTCAAAGGTACTTTTTTCACTAATGCTGAAGCAATTAATTTAATTTCTGGCTTTTTTGTGGCTCTTCAAAAACACACAGTTGAAGTAGACGTTTAAATTTCCGCCACTCCATGTCCCTAAAAAAAGGCAGCTCCAACTCTCACTATGATCTGCCAGTACTGTATATAAACGAAGAGTGTCACTCTACTTAGATACATGCAACAATGAAACCTATCAAACTCAAATGAAACCAAACCTTATGATCGAGAGAGAGAAATTGTCACAAGGTCAATACACCCAGATGAAACCTCTGCAGCCTGCCACATCCGGCCAAAAATCGTGATAGACGATGAAGCAACTAACTGGAGGAATGGGCTCCACAATTATTCCCATTCTATCAATGCATCAGCTCTGCACATCAGTGTAAAAAACAACGAAATAGTATCTGTACTATCCTAGCCAGCGGTGTTGAGTGGATGATTCAACTCACCGTCATCATGATGCCCACAGAATCACAAATGCCAGTCTTCAACTAATTTGATTCGCTGTACGTGACATGAAGAAACAGCTGAACACAGCAGATACGACAAAGGCAATGGGCTCTGACCTCATTCCTGCAATAGGACTGAAGACTTATGCTGCACAACAAGCCGTGTCCCTGGGTGAAGCTGTTTTCTTCTAACTCCAACTCTGACACCACCCTGGCAATGTGGAAAGTGACTCAACTATGTCCATTTTATAAGAGGGGAATAATTATAATCTGACCAATTACAACCCCCAAGTCTCATCACGATAGGCAAATTGGGAGTTCTTTTTGACAGAGCTGTCAAACGGCACAGACATAACTTGCGCAGTGTGGTTTCTAATAGGTTCTCATGTGGAGATGATGCTGTTGTGGAAATGTCACTGGATTAATAATCCAGACCAGACTAATGCTCTGCCAGCTGGTGGAAGGTAAAAAAAAATAATAAAATATCGAGATCTCAAATCTGGTGTCAGTAACAGTGACCTTGAAGTCAATGTAGTTTGTAAACAACAATTTGCTTTTCCAATGTACTTTCAGGAAGTGAATCTCCTGGGTTCCCTGGTCTGCCTATACGTGACACCGGACACACAGAGATGTGATCAAGATCTCTCCGAGGTCTTAAATTATAAAACCAGACAGAACACCCAGCCCCAGCCTCAATATGGATAAGGGAACGGGAAGCACAGTCCTTTTGACCCTGCAGAGACCTCCTTCCTAACATGTGCGAACTTGTGACATCATTTACAGAGCGTTCCCACAGACAGCACAGAAACATCGGGAATGGAATAGGCCATACAGCATATTGAGCCTGGCCCATTTTAGTTAATGTCTGAAAATCTCCTCAATGCACTTTCCCCACACACTGTACACATTCCATAATGTGATTAACCTTGTGAAGCTATAAAATAGGAACTGCGGTAGTCCCTTTGGTCTGTCGAGTTTGCTATCCAATTCAATATAATGATGGCTGACCCTTTATTTCCACACCGTACTCCTACTCTGTCTCCCATCCTTTCAGTGTCTGGACATCCTTATTAGTCTTTAGTGCCTTGTCTTCCACAGCCTAATGTGAGAGAAAATTCCGAAGTTCACGAGTCTCTGAGTGCAGACAATTATTCTTATAAAAATGCAATATGACCTGTCTGCACCTAATACTGTGGCCCCTTTTTTTAGACGTCCCAACCAGGGGTATTATCATCACTGTGTCCAATCTATCTAACCATGTCAGTGTTTTATATATTCCTCTGAGATCTCCACTCATTTTCCTAAACTCCATGGAATACTGGCTCAGTCGCCCCAAGCTCTGCTCCCACAAAAAGTCTGTCAACCCAGAGATCAGTCTGGTCATCCTTCGCTGCACTCCGTCAATTTAAGGTTTGTACTTCATTAGGTTCGGAGACCAAAACTGCACACAATACTGCACAATGTTCGAGTAAAAGTCTCACCAAAAGCCTGAACAGCTCTACTGAGACACCCTTACTCCTGGACTCAAGTCCCCCTGAAATAAGGGTCAACACCCCATTTATCTTCCTGACTGGTTTCTGCTCCTGCAATATTGCTTTCAGTGACTGGTGTACAGGGACATCCCAGATCCTTTTCAATGTTACAGCTCCCCACTCGGTGGGTCTGCGTAAACTGGTCTGTGTGCCAATGTATTCCCAGTGTTCGCTTCTGTCTTCAGAACTCTCTGCCCTGCAAGGAATTCAGAGGTCTGTCCAAACAATAACAAAAGAAAACTGCAGTTCCGTTTATAGATCGACATTTCTCAACCATTCCCTTTTCAAAGAGTTGGCTGGCATTTTAGTGTTTCCCAACAAAGAAGACAACACCACACTGCTCTTCATCTGTCACATGTTTACTCATTAACTCCATTTGTTTCAATCACCTTGAAGTTTTTTCACATCCCCCTCACTTTCCAACATCCTAGTTCCGTCAGCAGACTTGGAAACTTCGCATTTGATTCCCTCAACGAGATGTTTGAGATGTATTGTGAATATCTAGCGACTCAGCACCATTCATTGAGGTGCCTCATGAGCCTTACAAACTGAAAAACATCCATTTGTTCCTACTCATTGTTTCCTGTCAACACTCCCATTTTAAAACCATGTTCATACATTTCCCCCTAACTCATGTGCTTTTACTTTGCACACGAGGATTGAGACTCTATTAAATGTCTTGCTGAAAATCCAAGTTTAGTGCCTCTTTGTTTTTTTTTCTGTAATTAATCTACCAGACAGTTTCTGAAATATGTTTCCCATTTCATCAATGTGTCTTATTTTTTTCTATGCCCATTATTTTCAGTTCCAGTAATTTCACCAAATTAGTTGATTTACTAATTTCATTCAATATCATTTTCTCATCAGACTCAGGTTTTCTCCTATTGATGGGAAGGCTTTATTTATATATTTTACTGTGAAGACAGAAGTAAAGTAGTTGTGTCATGGTTCTCTGTTCTCCATTCTCCATTTCCTGTTTTCAGACTGTAAGGAAGCTGAAACTTTGACTAAAAAGAACAGCTGTTGTCTATTCACCATGTCCATGTCCCTTGTAATATTAAACCTGAATTACTTACCCACTCAACTTCCTGGCTCCAAAATAAATAACTCAAGCTTATCCAGCCTCTCTCCACAGCTCATAAGCTCCATCCCAGGGAACATCCTGGTGAATCTCCTCTGCTCCTCATCCAGTGCAATCACATCCTTCCTGTAATGTGACTCCCAGAACTGCACACAATATTCCATTTGGCCTACCCATATAAAATTCGTCTAATCTTGGGTCAATGAATAAAGGCTTTAAAAACAGCCATGCTGAACGCATCAATTATCATATCCATTACATTCAGAAATGTGTGGAGAAGCACCCTGTGAGCTTCCTTGTGTGGTGCTATTCTTTGAGTATTCCTCTGTCTGGTTCCTTCTTCCAAAGTGTATCACCTCATATTTATCAGGGTTACATTCCATCTGCCATTGATCTGACCATCTGACCATTCCATCTGTACCTTCCTGGAACATAAGACCTTCCTCCTCACTGCCAACCACCCGGCCAATCTTTGTGTCAAACACAATCTTACTTATCACATTCCCTCTACCCAATTCACATTCATATCAATTACGAATATCACAAATAATAAGGGAAACAGCACTGATCTCTGCGGTAGACCAGGGGAAATTGGGCTCCAGTCACAAAAACAACATTCTACCATGAAGTTGAGTTTGGATACAACTTGATAAGTCACTAATAGGCCTTACATGTTCTCTGGTTGTTCTGTTCCACTTGATATACGTGAAGAATATCTGGAATTCTCCTTAATCTTGCCCTGCCAGCAGGCTTCCATGAACCTCTGTTAGTCAGTCTCCTCCGAGGGAAGAATTTCCTCCTTATTACGTCTTAAATGTAATATCCCTTATCTTGTCATTATTTGCCTTAAATATCGAGTAGACAGCTAGAGAAACATCCTATTCATTTCCACTTCATCACGTGTATCATAGATTGTTGAAATTTCACTGCGATCCCCTCTTATGCATTGAATCTGGAGAGTTTTCAAGAAAAATCTCCCCATCAGAAAATCTTGACATCAGAGGAATTAATCTGGAGAATGTCCATTGGACGTCCTCTATGATCAGTGTGCTCTTTCTAGATTAGGTCACCAACACTGCACTCAATACCTCAGGTACACTCTCACCAACACTCTATGGAACGGCTTTATGATGTCTTTGCGAATATTCTGATTCACTTAAACAATATCCAACCTAACTTTAACTTTCCAATTACACGTATTCCTCCAATTACCATACAAACTAATTGCATTTACGAACTCACTGTGTGAGTTATAGAGTCATAGAGATATACAGTATGGAAAATTACCTTTCTGTCCAATCTGTCCATATCTAGCAGTCTAGTCCCACCTGCCCGCACCAGGCCTATATTCCCTAAACCCTTCCTATTCATATAACCATCCAAATGCCTTTTAAATGCAGCAATTATACCAGCCTCCACCACATTCTCTGGCAGCTCATTTCATACTCGTACCACTGTCTGTGTGAAAATGTTGCCCCTTAGGTATCTTTTACATTTAGATCAGATTGCTCACAGTGTGGAAACAAATCCACACCGATCCGCTGAAACGCAACCCACCCAGACCCATTCCCCTTCACCAAACTCTGTGGGCAAATTAGCATAGCCAATTTACCTAACCTGCACATTTTTGGATTGTGGGAGGAAACCCACGACGACACGGGGAAAATGTGCAAACTCTACACAGAGAGTAGACCGTGGCGGGAATTGTGAGGCAGCAGTGCTAACCACTGTGCCATCGTGCCGCACAACATCTTTCTCCTCTCAACCTAAACCCTTTAGTTCTGGACTCCCCGAACCCAGGGAAAAACATTTTGTCTATTTACCCTGTCCATGCCCCTCATGATTTTATTCATCTCTATAAGGTCACCCCTCAGCCTCCAACGCTCAAGGGAAACCAGTCACAGCCTAGACAGCCTCTTCCTATAGCTCAAATCCTCCCACCCTAGCAACATTCTTATAAATCTTTCGTGAACTCTTTCAAGTTTCACGCCATATTTCCAAATGGAAGGAGACCAGAATTGCACACAATATTCCAACAGTGGCCTAAACAGTGCCCCGTCCAGCCGCAACATGACCTCACAACTCCAATGCACATTATTCTGATCAATAAAGAAAAGCATACCAAACGCCTTCTTCACTATCCTATCTACCTGCGACTCCACTTTCAAGTAGCTATGAACCTGCACTCCAAGGTCTCTTTGTTCAGCAACATTCCCATGGATCTTAGAATTAAATGGTAAAAGTCCTGCTAAAATTTGTTATCCCAAAATGCAGCATCTCGCATTTATCTGAATAAAATCCATCTGCCACTTCTCAGCCTATTGGCCCATCTGGTCTAGATCCTGTTGTAATCTGAGGTAACCCTTTTCGCTGTCCACTGCACCTCCAATGTTGGTGTCATCTGCAAACTTACTAACTGTACCTCTTACGCTCGCGTCCAAATCATTTATGTAAATGGCAAAAAAGGGATCCAACACTGATCCTTGTGGCACTCCACTTGTCACAGGACTCCAGTCTGAAAAACAACCCTCCACCTCCACCCTCTGTATTCAAACTTTGAGCCAGTTCTGTATCCAATTGGGGAGTTGTCCCTGTATTCCGTGAGACCTAAACTTGCTCACCAGTCTCCCATGGAGAATCTCGTCGAACGCGTTACTGATGTCCGCATCGATCAAATCTACTGCTCTTCCCTCATCAATCCTCTTCGTTACTTCTTTAAAAAACTCAATCAAGATTGTAAGATACGATTTCCCACGCACAAAGCCATATTGACTATGCCTAATCAGTCTTTGTCTTTCCAAATACGTCTACATTCTGTCCTTCACGATTCCCTCCAACAACCTGCCAACCACCGACGTCAGATTCACTGGCCTATAGTTACCTGGCTTGTCCGTACCACCCTTCTTAAACAGTGGCACCACGTTTGCCAAACTCCAGTCTTCTGGCACCTGTCCTGTGATTATCAACGTTACAAATGTCTCAGCAAGAAGCCCAGCAACCACTTCTCTAGCTTACCACAGAGTTCTAGGGTGCACCAGTTCAGGTCCTTGGGATTTATCCACCTTTACCCGTTTCAAGACATCCAGCACTTCCTCCTCTGTAATATGGACATTTTTCAATGTGTAACCATCTAAATCATGATATTCTATATCGTCCATATTCGTTTCCACAGTAAATACTGATGCGAAATACTCGTTTAGTATCTCCCCATTTTCTGCGGCTCCACACAAAGGCTGCCTTGTTGATCTTTGAGGGGTCATATTCTATCCCTAGTTATGATTTTGTCATTAATGTATTTGTAAAAACCCTTTGGATTCTCCTTAATTCTACTTGTTAAACCTATCTCATTTCCCCTTTTTGCCCTCTTGATTTGTCTCTTAAGTATACTCCTACTGCCTTTATACTCTTCTAAGGATTGGTTCGATCTATCCTGTCTATACCTGACATATGCTTCCTTCTTTTTCTTAACCAAACCCTTTAGTTATCCAGCATTCCCTATACCTACCAGCCTTTCCTTTCATCCTAACTGGAATATACTTTCTCAGGATTCTTGTTATCTAATTTCTGAAGACTCCCCATTTTCCAGCCGTCCGTTTACCTGTGAATATCTGCCCCCAATTAGGTTTTGAAATGTCTTGCCTAATACCGTCAAAATTGGCCTTTCTCCAATTTAGAACTTCAACTTTTAGATCTGGCCTATCCTTTTCCATAATTATTTTAAATCTTACAGAATTATGGTAGCTGGCCCTAACGTGCACCTCCACTGACACCTCAGTCACCTGCCCTGCCTTATTTCCCTCGGGCGGGTCAAGTTTTGCACCTTCTCTAGTACGTTCATCCACATAATGAATCAGAAAAAATTCCTGTACACACTTAACAAATTGCTCTCCATCTAGACCCTTAACGCTATGGCAGGCCCAGTCTATGTTTGGAAAGGTAAACGATCCTACCTTAATCATCCTACTTTCTGATAGATAATGGAGATCAACTTACAAGTTTGTTTTTTAATTTCCCTCTGACTATTAGGAGGTCTATAATACAATCCCAATAAGGTGATCATCCCGTTCTTATTTCTCAGTTCGACCCAAATAACTTCCCTGGATGTATTTCCAGGAATAGCCTCCCTCAGTACAACTGTAATGCTATCCCTGATTAAAAATACCACTACCCCTCCTCTCATGCCTCCCTTTCTATCTTTCCTATAGCATTTGTATCCTGGAACATTTAGCTGCCAGTCCTGCCCATCCCTGAGCCATGTTTCTGAGATTGCTATGATATCCCAGTCCCATGTTCCTAACCATGCCCTGAGTTCATCTGCTTTCCCTGTTAGGTCCTTGCATTGAAATAATGCAGTTTAATTTATTAGTCCTACCTTGTCCCTGCCTGCCCTGACTGTTCGACTCTTTTCTGTTCTCAGTTGTACCAATCTCAGATTGATCTATTTCCTCACGATCTCCCTGGCCCCCTCCCCCTTTACTAGATTAAACCATCCCGAGCAGCTCTAGCAAATCTCCCTGCCAGTATATTCGTCCCCTTCCAATTTAGGTGCAATCCGTCCTTCTGGCATAGGTCCCTTCTACCCCAAAATAGATTCCAATTATCCAAAAATGTGAATCCTTCCCTCATACACCAGCTCCACAGCCATGCATTCATCTGCTCTCTACTCCTATGCCTGCTCTCACTTGCTCGTAGCGCCAGGAGTAATACAGATATTACTACTCTCGAGAACCTCCTGTTTAAATTTCTGCCTCACGCCCTGCAATCTCCTTCCAGAATCTCAAAATTTTTCCTTCCTATGTCGTTGGTTCCAATGTGGACAATGACCTCTGAACGGCCCCTCTCCCCCGTGAGAATATTCTGCACCCTTTCTGAGACATCCTTGATCCTGGCACCAGGGAAGCACCAAACCATTCTGCTTTTTCTCTGCTGGTCACAGAAACATCTGTCTGCACCTCAGACTAGGGAGACCCCGACCGCAATTGACCTCGTGGAATCTGACGTACTCCTTGTTGCATTAGACACAGTCTCAATACCAGAAACTTGCCTGTCGTGCTACATTCCCCTGTGAATCCAATCCCTCACCCCGACATTTTCCAAAACAGCATATTTATTTGAAATGTGCAGCAGCCCCAGAAGACTGCTGCACTAGCTGCTAACCTCCCTTACGTTTCTTGGAGTTAACCCATCTCTGTGACTGCATCTGAGACATTCTCTCCTTCCTATAACTGCCATCCATCACATACTCTTGCTGCTATAAATTCTTCATTGTCACTAACTGTCTCTCCAACCGATCCATTCGATCTGATAGGAGTCGCAACTAGAAGCATTTAATGCAGATATAATCCGCAGTAACACTTAAATCCTCAATCTCCCACATCTGACAAGAAGCGCATATGATTCTACTAAGGCCATTTGTGCTCTTTCACAATCTACAGACCCAGAAACACAAAACTGTCTTATTCCTCTACAAAACACTGCCCCAGGTTAAATTAATATTTATGGTTTATATTTTAAGATTAATCAAGAGATTAATCTCAGAAAATATATAATTAAGGAAGAACCCACTCTACTGATTTCCGCAGATTTTCTGGAGGACACAATTAAAACAATTCACTTATCTGGTTGGGGACATTACCCAAACAGTTCCTCCAAACCAGTTGCTAATTTCACTGTTTGTTAATTTTACTAGACACACTCCAGTATCGAGCGATACATGAATTCAAACTGTTTTGGCAGTAACTGCGCAGGTACACTGTACTGTCAGTTTCTCCCCCTCACCATGTGCTTCCTTAGTCTGTTCCTTTCCCTCTTAAAACCACTGTTGTTTTTTTTCCCCTAAAGTTCCAACATAATGCAACAGCATACAAAGCAGAAATTGCTGCTCCTGGAATTCGAGGAAATCACCTTCAACACCTAAAATGCCTCAAAAAAGGAGCAGCTGTTAGAGCCAGAAATTTTTCCGGCCCAGACTTCTGAAAATCCAAATAAACTACTTCCACTGGTTGTCCGTGGTCTATGCTGCAAGAAATAACTCCGAATTCCGAAGTTTGTCAGGCATGATTTCTGTGTCAGAACTGCATTGTGATTCGTGCAATTTCGCTGTTCATTTCTAAGTTCCCAATATTATTTCTTATATAATGGAATCTAAATGCTTCCCTACATATGTCAAATTAATTGGTCTGCAGTCCTCCACATTATCTCTTCCTCCCTGTGTACATGGATGGATCATGTTTACTACCTTTCAGTTATCTACAAGGGCTTATGGTCTTTGCAGGATCTATAGTAAAATAAAACACAGTCACTGACAGTTCAATTAATATGCTGTTTTATTTCTGACATTTTTATATGAAGTATATCTGGCCCATCAGACTTAACAATGATCAATCAAGCGCCATTTTCAAGTACTACCTTATTATTGATATCAATTGGTTTCATGTCTTTAGTTCCACAAGTCCCAGGTGATTACTTGCTTCACACGGAGATTTCCTGACGCTTTCTCCATGAAGACAGATGCAAAATAGCTGTTTAGTTTCTCTGCCATTTCCTTGTTCCACACAATAAATTCTCCTATACCTTACAAATTTCCACCTTGGCCTTACTTTCGTTTTCTTTGGTACATGGATCGTAGATTTGAGCAGCCTTTGTGTTTCCTGCTTGTTTGTTTTCAGGTTCTTTTTAATTTCCTAACACTCTCTTCATCCTTATTTCCAGGAAAGTAAATCTCTCAGAATGTTTAGATTTGCATAAAATCTGGAATTCTTCTGAAGCTGCTTCGTTAGATATAACGCAATCATTAATTTCTTACCTAAACCTTCGATGAATCCGCTTCCCTTTCTTTGCTGTTTGTAACTTAGTGATATATCCATATTTTTCAGACTTCACAGTATTTCTATCACTGAAAACCATTGTTTGTTTCACACTAAATGTCATTTGTATTTTTCCAATTCACTTGGCCCTCTAGCCTTCGGGTTTCCATGATATTTGAGTGTAATGTTCAAACATTCTATATTGCCGTGTAACATGCAGCATATTAATGTCACCATTGCCCAATAGCTTCCTCAGAGCACGGTAGGTAATTAGACCTTCTGACCACGCAATACCACGCCTGAAATAACCTGCTCTCTACTTTGGTTCACAACATACTCTTCAACCTACCTCATATACACTTATGAAATGTATTTTTCACAGCATTAGTAATCATTTAGTTAACGCAGTTTCGATGCAATTTTAGATCATCCAGTATTACTGCACACCCACGATATTTGCATATCTTATTTTCAGAGAATCGGATGATCAACAATTTGGTTAGATATGTAAGATACCAATGTTTGTTCCTCCTTGTTGTTTTCAAGATCCATACAAACATATTCAGAAGAAGCTGAGGGATGCACTCTGTGATGTTATTAATGATAGACGTGGACAAGACATTGGGAAAGCCCACCCCGATGGTGAGATGATCTGAAGAAATGCCCATCAATTCAGGACAACATCAATAACCTTCCCCGCTCTGCAAAGACAAATGTCTCCCTATTCTCTCTACTTCCTCACACTCTCTGCATATCTGTTACAGCACCTACCCCCGAACAAGGCTCTTGCTCCACCAGTCACACTGTTGCATGCAACACTCTCTTTCCTCCACTTTCTCTGTCACTGAATGCAAATCGAGATTGAATTTATTGTTTTGCCAACGTTGAACCAATGAGACAATTTGATGCTGGGGATATAAAGATGCAAACATTTTCAAAATTTGCAAGAGAGCAGATGCCATCGAGACGGACGAAGCCTGGGAATCAACCATCTTGCTCCGCAAGAAATTAGGAAATCCTCACTGTCATAGATAATTTTCATATGAAACATATTCACAGTAAACAAAATTACGACGACACAGGAAATTCAGCAGACGGGAAAGTAACATCACAGCGGACGGCAGTAGCTGTGTGGTTTTTAAATCAAGTTGATGTAATCTTCATGAGTGTCTAATTGAAACAGCATATTGTTATACAGTTGGGGGCAGTTGTGTGGTGATGGGGTGGGGGTGTGTTGGTTAAAGTTGTAAATAGTTGTGGCATAATGTTCACTTTTACAGTTAAAAATAAATTGGCGTTATTTTCTTTAAATACTGGAATTTGGGAGTTCTCTGTTATTCAATTCTTACTTATTTCTAGGTGAGTTGAACTTTCCTGAGTGTTTGGTTTAATTCATAGAGGCGTTCACTACCATGTCGCAACATTTGTAAAGACCAATAGAGAGCAAAAAAAAAGAAACAAAAGTAAGGAGTTAGAAGATTAAATATAAAGAAATACTGTAAGAGCTTCTTTCGATATGGAAAGGGCAAATGAGAGGCAAAAATGGGCATCTGACTGCTAGAAATTGACACAGGAGAGATAGTAATGTGGAACAAGGAAATGGCTGAGGAGATGAAAAATTACTTTGTGTCAGCCTTCACGGTTGAAAACATGGGTAATATCCCAAAAATTGAAAAGACTTAGTGGACAAACGTGAGTAAGGTGGCCATCACCTAGAAAAAGGTGCTGTAAAAACGGAATGGTCTGAAGGTAAGATAAATCAACTGGACCAGATGGACCAGATGGACTCCACTCCAGATTTCTAAGGCAGATAGCCGATGAGACAGGGGAGGCGTTGGTGGTGAACTTTCAGGAATCTTTCGAATCAGGGAGATTCCCAGTGGACTGAAAAATCGCTAACGTGATACCCCTGTTTAAAAAGGGAGTAAAGCAAAAAACGGAAAATATCAGATGGTCTAATCTAAACTTGGCTCTGGGTAAGATCCTGGAATGCATTGTGAAGGATGAGATTTCTGAATAGTTGGATCTGGATGGAAAAGTAGGACAAAGTTGGCATGGTTTCATCGAAGGGAGGTCATGCCTGGAAAATCTGCTAGAAAACCTTGAGGACGTAACGAGCAGCACAGAACAAGGAGAACCAATGGATGTCATCCACCGGGTCTTTGACAATGGCTACTGATTAAGGAAAGGGCCCATTGTATTAGAGGCAATATGATAGCATGGATAGAAGTTTGGCTGTCTGGCAGGAAGCAGAGAACGTCGATAAAAGTGTCCTTCTCAGGTGACAGCAAGTGACAAGTGGTATTCCATAAGGCTCAGTGTCGGGACCACAACGTTTCACTTTATGCATTCACGATCAAGATGAAGGAACTGAAGGCATTGTGGTTAAGTTTGAAGGTGATACAAAGATAGGTGTAGGGACAGGTAACGGCGAAGAGGCATGGAGGCTCAAGAAGGATGCAGATAGGTTTGGATAATGGGCAAAGAAGTGGCAGATGGAGTACAAACTGGGAAATTGTGGGAACATGCACTTTGGTAGGAAGAATAAAAACATGGACTACCGAGAAGATTCAGATGCCTGAAGTGCACAGAGACTTAGGAATCCAACTCCAGGGGTCTCTCAATGTGCACTTGCAGGTTAAGTCAGTAGTTAGGAAGGCAAATGCAGTGACTGAATTTATTTTGAAAGGATTTGAATGTAAAAACAGGGATGTACTTCTAAGGCTCTATCAGGCTCTGGTCAGACCACATGTGGAGTATTATACGCTATTGTGAGCCCCATGTCTCAGGAAGGATGTGCTGACCTTGGAATGGGTTCACAGCAGGTACACGAGAATGGTCCTAGCAATGAAAAGCTTAACATATGAGAAGGTTTGAAGACTTTAGGTCTGCTCTTGATGGAGTTCAGAGGGATGTGGGTGGATCTAATTGAAACATACAGAATACTGAATGGCATGCACCGTGTGGATGTTGCGAAGGCTTTCATTGCTAGGAGACTCTAGGACCCAAGGATACAAACTTAGAGCACAGGGAAATCCTTTTAGTAAGGAGGTAAGGGGAAATGTCTTCAGCCAGAGAGTGGACACCCTATGGAATTCATTTTCACAGAAGGCAGTGGAGGTCAGGTCATTGTGTAGATTTAAGATAGAGATAGATTGCTTCTGGAGTATGAAAGGGATGAAGGGTTACAGGGAGAAAGCAGGAGAATGGGGTTGAGAAACTTGTCAGCGTAATTGGATGGCAGATCAGACTCGATGGGCTCAATGGTCTAATTTCTGTTCCTATGTTCGATGATCTTATGGTCGTAAGCTGCAGTCCGATGCTCCCGTTCTCTTACTTTGTCCCTCCAGACAGCAAAGTGTGAGATTAAAAAAATTCTGAGTCATCTTTAACAAATGTGGAGGATTCCTATTGAGGATTCATGGGAATCGCTCCACTGCTTGAAGGAAAGGAAATTCTGCCAAATCGAACTGTTCCGGGAAGAAGTCTCATTCCAGCAGCTTGTTTGAGTAGAATCACGTCGGAGACAGAATAGCAATTGGGAGACGTTATCTCTTTTCCATTTGCTATGAGTAAAAATACTATGAAACTCTGAAAATAATTTGTTATTCTTTATCGTCTTCAGACATGTGCGTTGGTATATGTGTCTGTATGTGTGTGACTCTGTGTCTCACATTTTTTGAGAAAATGACCGAGGTTACACTTCACATTTGTTGTAACCAGTGGAGAAGTGGGGCTGGAAAATGAAACAGTGACCCTCCAACATTGGTCGGAGCAGGAATGAGCAATTCTCACGCGGCTGTTCAAATGGGAATTCTCTTCCCCAGAAGTTTATTTCCAAGATGCAGCTCAACACTACTACTTCCAGCGTAATTAAACATGGCCCATAAATGTTGGCCTATCAACAACACCACATTCCATGAATAAATAAAAAATGATGAACTGCAGCAGAATTAATTGGATGGGAACAAAACTGTTAGACAAATGCCTGGTGCGTTCCAGAATTGTGCTGCCTGTGTAGTTTAACTTTGTGCAGTTCCCTAGCATTGTGACTGGGTGTTTGCATTTATTCAAAGTTGGGTTTGTTCAACATTTAACAGACATGGAGGAAAATTGTGGACAGACAGAAAAATGCTGCAGAGACCACACTCAGATCATACTGTCTGGTAGAGCAATGACAAAGTGTCTAATGACCCACTCCTGCTCCTCAGTCCGATGTTCCTAGGTTCTATTCAGTTCTTTAAACCACCTGAACAGGAGCAGATAGAGACCACTTGCTCCAAATAGCTGGTCCGCAATGTTACAGGATGTGATTCAGTCCCTCAACACTGTGTGATTTGATGTGGATTGAAACATGTGATGGGAAATCCAGACCGGATACAAAAGTGGCCTCTCACCTCTTTACAGAGTGTCTCCTCACTGAGTTTCATTTGTTGGTCATGTTGTAGTAAAAGATTCACTTCGAATATCGGACCCATATCTCGCCCACAGATGGCTCACCAGAAACCTTTCTCTCACTGTCCTCAACATTCAGTAAGAGCGCTTCTAGGTCAATTGCAACCATCCATTTTCCAATGACAGAATGAGAACATAAGAAACAGGAGTAGGTAATACGAATGCTCAAGCCATTGTATGCGATCATGGCTGATCTACCGTTGGCATTAACCCCTCTTTAATGCCCACTTCTTCCCACCCTCTGCTCTCTGACAGGTCAAATATCCATCTTTCTCATCTTTAAATACTTGCAGTGATCTAACTCCCCTACGTTTCTACACCTGAAAATTTCTGACATTCACTACCCTATATAAGAAGAAAACATTCTCCACACAGATACCATCACGTATTAACATTAACAATAGTGGTTAACTGACCTGCTCAGTTAAGAGGGATTTATCCCGGTATCAAGGCAGGATGTGGCTGAAGATTTTATCCTCAGAGGCACTTAAATTCCCAGAATCATACACCCCGACTAAAATAAAAAAATACAAGCCATGGAATTTATCATCTTCTCAGTGTCTGTGTACAACATAACGCGTGATTGTCCATCACCATCAAGTTTCAGTGCAATTGCCTCTTTTTCTCTGACAGTGCTACAGATTAACCTTCACTCACTCCTCTTTTACGACCAGCCCACTGATTATTCTGGTGAAAATTCTTTACACTTTCTCTATTGCAATCAGATCATTCGTTTTAAAGGATAACAAATATGTCCATAATACCCCAAATACAGCCTCTATAACACTCTCAGCGATGATCACAATAATTCCTTTCCCTCACTTAATGGTCGCCGTATCTTTTTTATGATGTAAAAACCCATTCCTTCGTTATGTACTGCCATCGATGTCAAATTTAAATTTTCCTTACCTCTGTATGTCAGCATCAGTAAAGCCAGCACCAGAGTTGCCTGTGGAGATGAACATCACTCTTGGGGAGAGACTCAGTCAGAAAGATTGCACTTGAAATAGGTCACCTACCTGAATGGAAATGAAGTGTAGGAATAAGGAAAACAGACAGAGGGAGGGAGCTAACTTTACTTTTGTTCTTCCCTCATGTGAGGTGTGCAGTCCTGACAATGCCAGCATGTTACATGGATCTTGAACTGAGTGGCTGGTTCAGCTGTTCCACAGGACCATAAAAAGTAAAACACATTGCGGTGGGTTTTCACAGACTTGACTGGGGAGGTATAACCCATTGACTTTTCTGAAGGACATGAAGCAAGCAGCTGGGCTTTTTAAAATCACAAATAACGATAGTTTCACTTCAATTACATCAATTTCCTTCATGAGATATCAACAGATTATTATTCCGTGCCACCAGATTATGTGTAAATGATTTAAGCAGCATGCAGTATTGCCTGTCTGACAGGTTCTGTGCAGTGAACAAGTTAAACTTACTCAAGATCAATTATTCCGCAACTAACATGTGGTTAGAAGGTACTTAATAACGTGTGTCCAGATTTAACAAAGGCACAACTGATGGTTTATTCAGAAGATGCACTGACGCTGACGAGAAGATGAGGATATCATGAAGGTGGTATTGGACAGGATTAGTCAGTGGGGAGAATATAGAAATGTAGATCTGTGCAGGGCTAGAAGGATTAAGGAGTTTAAGAATAGTCTGTTTCAACTTCACATATTGGTGAGCAATTTCTCATGAGTAATTTGCTCGTTATAATTTGTAAGGAATTGACTATATCATTGGAGATGAAAATATTGACGTCCAGCTTTCTAAATTTTAAATAATGCGAGCCGCAATTCAGCCTAACCTGGCTTTATGAACAAATAGAATGAGTTACCAGGAACACCAACTATAGCGAGGATAGGACAGCAAACAGCTTGAATAACCATTAATACATCATAGGTTCGCAAAACAAATGAGATACAAGGTTGAGAAAGCCAGTAAACTCCAATCCATTGTTGGAATATAATATTCTCAGATTCTGATCCATTGTTGGAACATTTCAGCCTAATGTTCTCAGATTCTGATCTGTCCTCACCGTCTCTCTGGGTCTTCTGATCCCTGTTAGTGCTGTCGGTGATGCTCCCGCTGATAAAATGGGATAACACATTGAACCGAGATCCTAAATGATAGAAGAGAAAAGCCTTGCAGTGACACATTTAGGATCCACTGAGACTGACAGAAATCGCAGTCGATGCACAAATGTCTCCAGTTAACCCGTTTCAATTCAATACATTTTTACTAAAATTTTAAAAAAATGATTAAACTTTACACATTCTGGATGGGATACGTGGGGAGACTGAAGGAACAAACGTTTGGGCTGATAGATCAATCATGTGTAAGCATTCAATCTGCCTTGGATATGGGAGCAATGCCAGAGGTTTATCAGAACATAAGCATGCTTCTCTGTTTATAAATTGAAACTATGTTCTTTTACTACTGATCAGGCACTGCAATATCAGTAAAACGTTGAGAAAAGTTTTATCGTCCATGATCTGAGAAGAAAATGTCCCTAAGACTACATGCAGTTATAAAAGACAACGATATGGTTATGTTAACAGAGAATTGTACCGAAGACATAATGGAGACTGCAGCTGTTTTATAATTCAGTGTAGGTAAAGCATGGTGGTGGAAAAGGCACAGTAAGTCAGGCAACATCCAAGGAGCAAGAAAGTAGACGTTTCAGCTGGACCCTTCTTCGGGACTGGCGAGGGGAAAGAGAAAATGGATAATGGGGTGAGACTGGGGGAAACATAAATAATACGTGAGCGAAGGGAGGAGGTGATAGTGATAGATCGGTGAGGAGTGTGGAACGGAGTGGTGGGAAGGAAGGTGGACATTAGGTCTCCTCAGGAGGGCAGATGTGAGTCCGGGGGCTGCATCTGGGATCTGGGTTGGCGAGGGGAGATTTGTAAATCAGTGAATCCAATGTTCATGCCGTGTGTTTGTTGGGTTCCGAGGCAGAAGATGAGGTGTTACTGGTAACATCCTGGTAAATCTCTTCTCAACCATCACCAGGTTAATAATCTCTTTCCTTTAAATGAACTGCACACAGTACTTCAGAAAAGGCTTTATCAATATTCTGCACAATCTCAGCATGATTTCCCAACTTCTAACCTCAAAGGTATGACCAATGAAGTAACCTTAAACACCCTGCGCCCAAAACTTCAATGAATTATGCCTGTCGCCCAGGGTCCTTCTTTTCTACATAACTACCAAAGCCCAGCATTAATTGTGTAAGCCCTCCCCTTGTTTGTTTTATCAAAATGCAATGCCTCACATGCATCCATGTTAAATCCCATCTGCCACACCTCAGCTCAGTGAATGTTATTACTGCCCCCATCACACTCCCACTTTGGATTAAAACGACAATCCCCTCTCCAGAAGGCCTCCGGACACCACTCTTAAGTTTCCCAAAGACCCAGAGCTTGGCTTGCCTTGCGCAGGTAGAGGAAAGAGTCGGTAAGGAGAAGCTGGCAAGGAGACAGTTGCCTTGTATCAATTAATGATTTTAGGAAGAGGGGAGACACATGCTAGAGATTTGAAGTAGTGACCGGTGTTTAGGGCCCAGAATTGTGCTCGTTCCTCGTTTCTAGTGTTCAGTATTGATATCTACTCGAGATCATTCATAGTGCAGAGTATGTTTGCAGGATTTCTTTCCATAATATAGCAGACTGCTGGTAATAGCCACTTAAACCAGAAATTATAGCCAAGTAATTGAAGATGTTCATTGGTTGTGTCAATGGCACAGCGAATGCACTCAAAATCCTTTAGTTGAGGGTAATAACTTGTTTTATTTTTCAATTATAAATGTCCACTGTATAATTTGGTAATGTTAACCAGAATTTAATAAATCCATACGCTTTAAATATGACTCGAAATCTGGGCGTGATTTAGGCCTTGTTTAATGGATGGTGCCCACGTGTGTGAGCCGGGGCTCTTGATTCGATTCCAGTCCATCAAAGTCTGATAGCGCCCCTATCTCTGGAGAAGGTGGAGTGGATTCATGTTCTGTAGAAGTGTGTCACAGCGTGTTACAACAGGCGGATGAACAAACACACAGGAGCATCATGTTGCAGCTTTAGGAGCTAATGCTGAATGATGGTAGTGTCCCTGTAACTGCGCCGAAAATTGTAGTTCCAAATCTCACAGAGCTGTTTCATAATATATCTGAACAAGTTGATTAAACTTTTTTGGAATCGTGCCTTGCTGGAGAAGGAAGAGGTACGACGACTGAATTTGTGAATTTAGACCCAGGATGACTGAAAGCATAGCCAATCAGTTATGAAGGGCATGGATAGTTTGAGTGGTCAAGGTTCTTTCTTCCCAAGGTAAAACCAGTAGGCATAGGTTTAAGATGTGAAGAGAAATGTTTGAAAGACAATGAAGAGCAACTTTTTTTTTGCTGCAGAGGATGGTGCTTCTATGGAATAAGCTGCCAGAGAAACTGGTGGAGGCTGGAACAATTACAGCATTTAAAGGGCAACTGGGTGGCTTTATGATTAGTGGGACATGGGCCAAATGCTGGCAAATGGGAGCGGAGTAATGTCAAATATTTGGATGGCATGAGCGAGTTGAAGAGTCTGTTTCCCTGTTGTACATCTCTATGAATCATTGATTTAATAACTGAAGGTCTCTTTGTAATCTTCAGTGGTTCTTCATTATACAAACACTATCCACTGTACACCCACACTCGAAGTTATCCACAAATTTGCGAAATATGCCTTCTACAACTCGTATCTAAATAATTTATATAAATGACAAACAAAAGTTTACCCAACAATTTTGCCTCTGGATCATCGCTGCCAACAGGCTTCCAGTTCACAAAACAAACATCCACCACCACCCTGTCTCCTGCCATTACACAGATATACACAGAAACACACACGCAATCACACATGCATATAGAGACACCGATGCAACCATGTCTTTAAGACAGGTTAGATTAAAACAACGATCAAGAGTTGCAGTGAGAAGGCGGGAAAATTGTGTTGAGAAACACATCAGACAGGATCAAACTGCAAAATAGATCTTTTGGGCCAAATGGCCTAAGTCCAATTTCCAATGCTCTGTGGCCTTAAGGTGTCAGGGTTATTTTCCAAGGGTACAGGAGAAGCTAAGTTTGATAAATACTTGACTGAACAGTCAATAGGACTGTGGGATACGTTTGAGGGGCTGAATGGTATATGCTTGTTAATATTTGCTTTGTTTCTGAAAAGAGGAGGTGACTTGCTGTGAGGTTAAATCAGTTTAAAATGAAAGGGGTCTCCCATTTCCATTTGAGATAACGTTATTCCTTTCTCCTTTGGATTGTGTGATCTGTGACGTTCTCAGACGCGGGGACAGTGAAGTCTCCCGGGATATTCAAGGCTGACCTCGACTGACCTTTGATGGACAGGGGAGGGAATGTTTATTGGGAGAAGACAGGAGAGGGAGTGGTCAGCTACAGTCAGACCAGCCGTGATGTTTCTAAATTAAGCAACAGGCTGGAGGGTCCGAATGGCCAACTGCTGCTCCTAACTCACACGTTGTTCTGTCAATTTACCCTCAAGACTGTGACAGAGGGAGAGAATGATTCCATTCAGCTAGTCAGCATCGTGACAACGCAGCAGGAGAAGGCCATTATGCCCATCCATGGGGTTAGAAAAGAATAGAATGAAGGACTCAAGTCATTTCAGAAAATTATACAGAATAGGAGGACGCCATATCACCATCCCCGGCTGTTATGCCGGAGCAGGGGCACCCTGGATAGCTGTCAGGAAATACAGAGGAGAGATCATTATGCATTTTGTGTTTGGAAAGCTGTAACTGGTAGAATACTTCAAGGATCTATGTGAGGTCATCAAAAATTTAAATCGAAATAAATAAATTGGATGAAGGGGATGGAGCTCAGTTTGCTCATTGACCAGGATAGTCATTCAATAAGATGTTAAATGGAGACAGAGCGTCTGAAATGGGACACAGACAGCCGGAGGGCGGAGCGTCTGCGAGGAGATTCAGACAGGGGAGGGGCAGAGCGTCGACAATGGGATACAGACCTGGGGAGGGCAGAGCGTCTGCAATGGGACACAGCCGAGGAGGGCAGAGCATCTGCAATGGGATAGAGACAGTGTGCGGGCAGAGAGTCTGCAATGGGTTAGAGTCAGAGGAGGGCAGAACATCTGAAATGAGATACAGACAGGGGAGAGCAGAGCGCCTGCAATTAAATACAGAGAGGGGAGGGCAGGGCGTCTGCAATGGGATACAGGCAGAGGAAGACAGAGCGTCTGCAATGGAATACAGACGGGGGAGGGCCATGCGTCTGCAATGGGATACAGGCAGAGGAAGACAGAGCATCTGCAATGGAATACAGACGGGGGAGAGCCATGCGTCTGCAATGGGATGCAGACAAGCGGAGGACACGGCATCTGCCGTGGGAGAGCGTCTGCAATGAGATATAGACATTGGAGGGCATAGGGTCTGCAATAGAGACAGGCAGTTGAGGGCAGAGCGTCTGCAATTGGATGTAGATGTTGGAGGGCATAGTGTCTACAATGGGAGACAGACAGGGGAGGGCAGAGCGTCTGCAATGGAATACAGGCATTGGAGAGCATAGCGTCTGCAATGAGAGACAGACAGCGGATGGCAGGGCGTCTGCAATGGGACACAGACGGGGGAGGGCAGAGAGTCTGCAATGGGATACAGACGGGGAGGGCAGAGCGTTTGCAATGGGATACAGACAGGAGGAGGGCAGACCATCTGCATGAGGATACAGACGGGGGAGTCCAGCGCATCTGCAATGGCATACAGTCAGAAAACGGTTGTGAGCAAACCTTCAGTAAAAAAGAATCAGTGCAAATGGAGACGATGGGAACTTTTTGTTTCGTGGAAAAGACAAAACAGCAGAATATTATTTAAATGCAGGGAGAATGCAGAAGTCAGTGGTACAGGGGGATTTGCGTGTCTTCGTACATGAATCACATCAAATTACTCTGAATATGTTGCAAGTGATTTGGAAGAGAAATGGAATGATTCTGTTTCGTGCAAGGGATGTTGGGTATGATCTAAGCCATTTTTTTTGCATCAGTGCAGGGCAGTGCTGAGATCACATCTGATGTACTATGTGTAGTTATGATAGCCTAAACTGAAAAATAAAAGGTTTAGAAACGTTTCAAAGATGTTGCCCTTTACTCGTTCTTGGGATGAAGGCATTCCGTTATGAAGAATTAACAGTTCAGCCTGCGAATGAGAAATGTTTTATTGACCATATAAGATCTTGAGAAGAGTGTATTTGGTGAATAACGGATGGTTATTTCTTCTTGTGTGGGAGAATAACACTGGGGAAGTAATTTAAGAATTCGATATGTTCAAAGGAAAGGTCATTGGACCGAAAAATTGAAGTCTAATTTCTCTTCATATACGCTGTCAGACAGGCCGAGATTTTCCAGCAATTTCTGTATTTGTTAAAGTATAAAACATTCTCATCTTAGCACAGGTATTATGAAGAAACGAAACGCTTATTTTTACATTATGCAGGCACATACTAGCACATATTCAAAACAAGTAGGGTCATTTAATGTTAATCAATTGATTATGTGTACGACAGCAGCAATAATGCTGGAATCGAGAATGTGATGGAGTCATATAGTTCGGACAATTTTCAAGGAAAGCTCACACAGCCCAGTTTAGGGTCTGATAATGTTAATGATTTAACTTACAGATGGAAAAATGTAGCCTATCTGTGAAAGAACAGTCTATTGCTCCCTTTCTGTTTCCTGTCGCTCAACACAGCAATGTGTTGGAGTCAAATTGAAAGCCTAGTCGTCTTTCCCACTCACAGAGAATTCCTGATGAGGATTCGTTAGAATTTCCCAATTCCTTGAAGCAATGCAATTCAACCAAATCCAACTGTTTCAGGAAGAAATCCCATTGTCAGAAGGTTGTACGAGCAGAATAACTTCAGAAGGAATTATTCAGACTCGATAGTGTGGGGAACAGGAAAGAGATTCTGTGGCTGCAAATAGGAATCCAGGATGGTGTAAAGCCTCCTACGTGTCAGGGTCCAGGATGTCTCGGAGCGGCTGCAGAACGTTCTCACCAGGTCAGGGAGCAGCCAGAAGTCTTTGTGCACATGAGTAGAAATGACATGTGTAGAAATAGTGATGAGATCCTGCAGAGTGATTATATAGAGCTAGGAAAAAGGGTAGAAGACTGGACCACGACAGTGGGTAATATCTGGTTTACTTTCAGGGCTCTGTGCTAGTGAGGGTAAGAACCGAAGGATATGGCACATGAATGTGTGGCGACAGAATTGGTGCAGGGGGCAGAGATTTTTGGGTCACTGGGATCTTTGTTGGGGCAGAGGTGACCTGTTCAGGAGTGGCGGGTTGTACCTGAACTGGGAGGGGACCAATATCCTGGCCGGTAGTTTTGCTAGTGCTGCAAGGGCGGATTTCAACTCGATTGGCAGGGGTTGGGGAGGGGTGGGATCCTCAACAGAAAGGAGGCAGGTGCGAGGCTGGAAGGAGATACAGTAATCAGAAACAGTAAAGTGAAGAGACAGGTCAGGCTGGAACACGATAGGGAGCAAGGAATGCCTGTTGGATTAAATTGCAATTGTTTCAATGCGACATGGCTGACAGATAAGACCGATGAACCCAGGGCGTGGATATGCACGTGGAACTGGGATATTAAAGCCATTACAGAAACATGGCTAAGGTAAGGACAAGATTGGCAGCCTAAAGTACCAGGGTAAAGTTGCATAATGCGGGACAGAGGTGGAAGAAGGAGGGGAGGGCGAGTTTCATTTTTGATTAAGGAAAGTATCACAGTAGTAATCAGAGATAAAATAACTGAAGGAACATCCAGTGAGGATTTGTGAGGGAGCTTAAAAATAAGAAGGGAATGGTGATATTATTTGTGTTTTTCCATAAGCCCCCAAATAGTAAACGAGAAATTAGCGGAACAAAAATATGTAGAGCGATTGGGGAGACTTGCAGGGCCAATGGGATTGCATTAGTAGGAGATTTTAATTTTCCAAACATAGTCTGGGAATGCTATAGAATTAAGGACTGAGACGGGGTGCATCTATTAAGTGTGTTCAGAAAAGTTTCCTCAAGCAGTATGTAGAGGGTGCAACTAGGGAAGTGTCAAAACTTGACCTATTCTCAGAACGAGGGCAGGACAGGTGACTGTAGTGACAATGAGGGAGCACTCGGGGATTAGTGACCATAGTTATATTAATTTTTAAAAAGTTATGAAAAAGAACAAAACAGGTCCAGGTGTTCAAGTTCTAAATTGAGACAAGGCAAATTTTGATGGAATTAGACAGGAGCATGTAGGGATTGGTTGGAGGAGTTTGTTTACAGGCGAAGGGATCTCCTGCAAGTGGGAGGCCTTTAAAAGTGAAACGTCTAGAGTTCAAGGTCTATATGTTCCTGTGAGGGTAAAGGGCAAGGTTCGCAGGAAGAGGGAAGCATGGATGTCAGGAGGTATTGAGGCTTCGACCAGCAAAAAGGAGGCGTGGCTCAGGTCCAGGCAACTGGGATCAAGGGAATCCCTGGAGGTATACAGGGGATACAGTAATTTGCTGAAGAAGGATATCAGGAGGGCGAAAAGGGTGCACAAGATAGCTTTGGCTGAGAAGATTATGGTGAATCCAAAAAGGTTCATTATGTATATTAAAGTGAAAGGAATAACTAAATGAGAATATGACCCCACAAGGTCCAAAGTGGACATGCATGTCTAGAACCATAGGAGATGTGTGAGATTCTCAATGAATATTTCTCTTCTGCCTTAACCGTGGAGAAATATATGAAGATTTGGGAGGTGAACAAAGGTCGTAGTTTTATCTTGGGATGAGTCAATATCACAGGAGAAGACGTGTTGGATGCATTAGAATGTATGAAGTTTGATAAATCTCTTGGTCCTAAACAGATGCATCCAAGAACACTGCAAGAGGCTACAGAAGAAACTACAGGGACCCTGGTTGAGATTTTTGTATCATCGGTAGCTACAGTTTAGGTTCCAGAACATTGGAGATTAGCAAATGTTGTGCCATTATTCAAGAAGGGTAACAAAGAAAAATCTGGAATCCAAAGACTACGAAAGCTAACATCTGTGGTAGCTAGGTAACTTGAGAAGTCTCTGAGGGATGAGATATACATACATTTGGAAAGATAAGGTTTGTTTAGACATAATATTTTTGACAGATTCCCTACAGTATGGAAACAGACTATTTGGCCCAACAAGACCACACATATATTTACCACTGACGAATGCACATAACACTATGGGTAACTTAGCATGGCCAATTCACCTGTGCTTTCCATCTTTGGATGTGGAAGGAAAATGGAGCACCCAGAGGAAACACACACAAGCACAGTGAGAATGTGCAAACTCCACACAGAGAGTCAACCGAAGCTGGAAACAAACCTGGATCCATGGCACTATGTGGCAGCTGTACTAGCCACTGAATCACATTGCCACCCTTGATTTTTTCGATACAGTTCAATGACACAGGTACAAACTCTATTCTGCCCTTCAACCATGATACACGTTCCAATATCACATACCATGGATAGTTTATTATCCATTGAAAATGTCATCTTATTGTTATTTATTAGTTTGTTATTATTAATTTTAATAATTATTATTAATGTTTGTTTTTAGACTGGAAAGATTGCATGGCTTTGTGAGTGGGAGATCATGCCTCTCAAATTTGTTTGAGTTCATTGATGAAATGACCAGGAATGTTGATGAGGGTAGGGTGGTAGACATATTCTGTATAGTTTTCAGTAAGGCCTTTGACAAGGTCACCATTGATAGGCTGGTCTGGAAGATTAGAGTCGCATGGAATCCAGAGGGAGCTGGCAAATTAGACACACAATTGGCTTCATGATTGTAAGCAATGAGTACTAGTGGAAGGATGCTCTCGGACTGGAGGCCTGTGACACATGAAGTGCCTCAGGGGTCAGTGCTAGGCCCATTGTTGTTTGTTATCTGTCACAATGATGTTCTTGCGAAGGTACAAGGCATGATTAGGAAACTTGAAGATGACACTGAAATAGGTGGTATCATGCACAGTGAGGAAGTATATCAGATATTGCAGCAGGATCTTGATCAAACTGGAGAAGTGGGCCAATGAATATTTTGGCAACGTTAGATCAAGGTAGGAGTTTCGTGGTGATTGGTAGGACCTTAAGGAGTGTAGTTGAGCAGAGGGAACATGGAGTTTAGGTCCACCGTTCTATGAAAGTGGGATCATATTTAGACATGGTAATGAAGAAGGTTTTACCACACAAGCAAGCATCGGTCAGGACATGGTGGCGAGCCGTTGAGAAGTCATGTTGAAGTTATTCAGGAAGTTGGTGAGGCTGCACTTGTAGTGCTGTGTCAGTTTTAGTCACATTGCGATCAGGAGGATGTTTTTAATTTGGAATGTGTGCAGACAGAATTTACAAAAATGTTGCCAGAACTCAATAGTATGAATTATAGGGAGAGGTTGGACAAGTGAGGCCTTTTTTATTTCGAGAATAGAAGACTGAGAGGGATCTTATAGAAGTTTACATGGATAGGGTGAATGGATCCAGCCTTTTTATTCCTAGAGTTGGGGGATCGAGGAGGAGAGGGCATCATTTTAAGGTGAGAGGGTAAAGAATAAAAAGGAAACTGATTGGAACTGTTTCACACAGAGAGTGATACACAAAACGAATGAGCTGCCAACGGAAGTGGTTGAAGCATTTATATTAACGATATTTAAACGGCATTTGGGCAAGTACATGGACAGGAAAGGACGAGAATGCTATGCGCCAAGTGCTGGGAAATGAGGTTAATGTGGTTAGATATTTGAGTCAGAATGGACGAGTTTGGACAAAAGAGCCTCTCTGCCTCTCTCCATGCTGTAAGACTTGATGACTACAAATAAAACAGGAGAAACGGCGGTTCTCCTGCTCCTTGGATGCTGCCTGACCTGCTGCGCTTTTCCAGCAACTCATTTTCAGCTCTGATCTCCAGCATCTGCAGTCCTCACTTTCTCCCCTAAATAAATCTGCCTAACTTGTTCCTAACACTGACCCTGACACACTCTGAGAACTTTATCATTGGCCATATCACCAACCTAGTTATAATTATTTTTTGTGGCCAGAGGAGGAGTGGGGCTAGAAAAGGGAGCAATAATCCAAAAAAACAGAAACACATGGAATTATCGACTCAATCAGCCAACGTCAGTGTCGCGGAGTTCGTTGGAGGGGATTCTCAGCGATAGGATTTCCATCTATTTAGAAAGACAACGATTGATTAGGGGTAGTCAATATGGATTTGTGTGATGGAATTCATGTTTAATTAATGTGATTGAGTATTATGCAGAGGTGTCAAAGAAGATTGAAGAAGACACTGTGGTGTACATTGTTTACACAGACTTCAGCAAGACATTTAATACGGTACCTCATCGTCGACAGATTACTTAGATTAGATTATAAGTAATCTAGGAAAAGCTAGCCAATTGGATACAAAATTGGATTGAAGGTAGTGGATTATGTTCCAGAGTGAAGACCTGTGGCCAGCGGTGTGCTGAAAGAATCAGTGCTGAGCTCACTGCTTTTCATCACGGATATAAACAACTTTGATGTGATTATCGGTGGCATGTTTAGTAAGTTTACAGATAACATCACCAAAGTAGTGCAGTGGACCGTGAAGAAGATTATCTCAGAATGTAACGGGGTCATTGAACATCAATGAGCCAAGGACTGGCAGATGGAGTTTACTTTAGATATTTGTGAGGTTTTGCATTTTGCTAAGTTAAAGTAGGGTAGTGCCCGGGAAATGTTGCTGAACAAGGAGATGTACGGGTGAAGATTCATAGTTCCTTGAAAGTGGAGTTTAGGTCGGTAGAGTGGTGAGGAACGTGGTTGGCATGCTTGCCTTAATCGGTCAGAACATTGAGTATAGGAGTTGAGATAACGTGCTGCGCTTGTACAGGACGCAGGTGAGGCCACTTTAAGAATACTGCGTACATGTCAGTTGACTCTGCTAAAGGGTGGATGTTATTAAGCTTGCAAGGCTTCAGAAAAGTTTTACAAGGATGTCCTGGAACCTGAAGGTTTGAGCTACAGGGAGATGATGAACAGGATGAGGCTTTTCCTCCTGGCCTGTCAGAGGCTGAATGGTGACATGACAGGGTTTAAAAACTCCTGAGGGACATGGACAGTCTGAATAGGCAAGATCTTTTACCCAGTGTAGGGGTGTCCAGAACTAGACTGCATAGGGTGAAGGTGACAGGGCAAAGACTTAGAAGGGACCTGAGGGGAAACTTTTTGATACAGAGGCTGGTGGGTGTACTGCCAGAGGAAGTGGTGAAAGCGGGTACAATTACACGTTTGTAATGTATGTGGATAGGTACATAAATAGGAATGGTTCAGAGGGAGGTGGCAAGTGGGATTAAGCTGCTTGATTGGCAAGGACAATTTGGGCAAAATGATCTGATTACACTCTGTATGACTCTCTTATTCTCACAGCGATATGAGGAAAAATTCCAAAAGTGCCATTCGAATGGGAATTCTTTTCGCTAGAAGTTTGTGGTGCTTCTCTGATTACAAGTATTGACAGCTGAGTTAGTTAAAGATTTGACAGAGAAGTGAGTCACGGATAATGGGACACAGAGAGGAAGATGAGGCTGAGACCACAATCTGATCAGCCACAATCTTAATGCCTGGTGGAGAAGGCTCAAATTCTCTAATGACCCACTCCTGCACCTCAGTCCCACGTTTCTGTGTTCCATTCAATCCCTCTAGCCTGCTAGACAGGAGTAGTTGGAGTCCACTTACTGTTATAACATAGTGCACAAAAACAGAGGAGACCATTTCGTCCATCGAGACTGTCCCACACGGTTTGGGAGATTTGGAAAATGTAATTGGAAGGCCCAGGCTGGATATGAAAGAGGTTGCTCATCTCTTTTTACAGAGCTTTCACTCTCAGTAAATTGTGCTTCATTTGTTGATCATGTTTGAGACCCAGATTCACTGTGAATACAACCCCCAAATCTCACCCAGCAATGGCTCATAAAATCCGCTGGTCTCCCTGATTGCAACATTCCATAAAAGCCATTCCAGGAAAATAACACCTACTAACTTTCCAAAAACAGATTGGGAGAACATCAGAAACAGGGGAAGGACATTCACATCCGAAGCCTGCCTTGCCCTTCACTAAGATCAAGGCTGGCCTGCTCCAAGTCTCAAATCTCCCTTAATGTTTAAGTTTTCCTGAGCACTTCCATCGAACACAGAACAAAGAACAATACTGATTTGGAGATGCCGGTGTTGGACTGGGGTGTACAAAGTTAAAAATCACACAAAACCAGGTTATAGTCAAACAGATTTAAATAGAAGCACGCTAGATTTCGGAGTGTCGCTCCTTCATCAGGTGATAGTTAAGTGCTCAAGCCTAACACAGAATTTAGAGCAGAAATTTACAGTGTGATTTAACTGAAATTAAACTTTGAAAAATTGATTGTCTGTTAAGCCTTTAATCTGTTAGAATACCATGATAGTTTCACTTCTTTCATATGTAAATCACAAAACTTTGTTTTAAAAAATTGCATTCTCAGGTTGGCTGTTAATAATGGTGATAGCTAGACAATATGTTGAAAGTGGTGCACCCTGTGTTGTCTGTCTATGCCATGATGTTTATATTGATTCTAATCTAAAAAGTGAGATAACGGAGTTTTACATGAATTCATGCAGTTTTTGAGCTCAGAGTTCTACATGAATGCATGCAGGTTGGACCTTCAGCCCTCGACGTTGTGCCGTTTGCCCTACTCTAAGATCAGACTAACCTACATGCTTCAGTTCACTTTGTTCCATTGCCTACCCTAGACTCTCTTAAGTTTCCCTCAAGTATTTGACTCTACTACCACCGCTGGCAGTGCATTCCACACACCCAGCACTCTCTGTGTAAATAATCTACCTTTGATATCTCCCCTAAACCTTCCTCCAATTACCTTAAATTTATGCCACCTAGAGATAGGAAAATGGTTCTGGCCAATCACTCTCTCTTTTTTCCAGGTATGGGGACGGCAAACACGAGGGGACACAACTTGAAAGTGAGGGGAGATAGGTATAAGACAGATGTTTGAGGCAGTTTCTTTATTCAGAGAGTAGTAAGGGTACGGAATGCTTTGCCTGCATCTGTCATAGATTCGCCATGTTTATGTGCATTTAAGACGTCGTTGGACAGGCAAATGGACGGACATGGAAGAATGTAGGTGGGATGGGTTTCAGCTGAGTGTGACAGGGCGGCGCAACATCGAGGGCCTAAGGGCCGTACCGCGCTATAATGTTCTATGTTCTATGCCTCTCATCATCTTGTACACCTCTATCAAGTCACCTCTCATCTATTTTTTCCTCCAGTGAGAAAAGCCCTCGCTGCCTCATGGTTTCTTCATAAGACCTGCCCCTGTCGAGGCAGCATCATGGTAAATCTCCTCTTTACCCTCTCTAAAGCTTTCTTATCCTTCCTATAATGAGGATACCAGAACTGAACACAATATTCCCTGCGCGGTCTGAGCAGGGCTCTATCGAGCTACAGCATAACCTCGTGTCTCTTAAACTCAATCCCCCTGCAACTGATAGCCAAAACACCATGCGCCTCTTAACAACCCAATCAACTTGGATAGCAACTTTGAGGAGTCTGTGGGCACGGACCCCAAGAACCCTCTGTTCCTCCACACTACCAAGAATCTTCCGCCTAGGAACCCTCCAACCACAAGGGATGAATTCAGATATCTACAGCTTCCTCATTTCCCCTCCCCCCACCTTGTCTCAATCCCAACTCTCAAACTCAGCACCACCTTCCAGGCCTGCAATTTTCTTCCTGACCTCTCCGCCCCCACCCCTTCTCCAGCCTATCACCCTCACCTTAACCTCTTTCCACCTATTCCATTTCCAACGCCCCTCCCCCAACTCCCTCCTCCCTACCTTTTATCTTGGCCTGCTTGGCATACTTTCCTCTTTCCTGAAGAAGGACTCATGCCCGAAACGTCGATTATCCTGATCTTTTCATGCTGCCTGACCTGCTGTGCTTTTCCAGCAATACATTTTTCAGCTCCTCAGTTTCTCTTCCTGGCTGAGAAAGCTCTTACATCTCCACACAGTCGCACAGTAACAGCTCCTCTCTCCAAAGAAGCAGTTGACAATGGAACATTACGTTTCTCTATATCTCATCGATATAAGTATTGCTGATGGAGTTGATCACCACCCTCAGAGACGAGAGTTGGAGGGAACATAACTCACGGTAAGCAGGGACATCCCATAATAAATATGATATTCAGGAATGTGTGAAAAGGGGAAATGGTAGAATAACTTCCCATTCTGTTTTCCTTCCAGTCCATCATCAGCAATCTTTTTGCTTGCTTTTCCTCTCTCTCTCTCTCTCTCTCTCTCTCACTTTCTCTCTCTTGCTGGACATTATCCACTCGACGCAAACCTCCCGCTCACCCTTCCATCCATCCCTGATATAATAATATTATTTCTCAGTTGCATTCAGTTTTGATAGTTTCACTGAACTCGAAACGTTATTTATGTTTTTTTTTTCCGACAGACTGCCATACCTGCTGAGATTCTCCAACATTCGTTCAGACGGTGGAGAATTTTATTTCAGATCGCCAGCATCCACATTTAGTGTTGTTGTTGTTTCGCGGGATGCCAGAACCACTGGCAAGGGCAGTATTTGTTGTCCATCACAACTACCCTTGACCACGCGGCCATTTGTGATGGCAATATGGAGGCAATCATATTGCTCTGGATCTGAGTTGACACTTAGTTCAGACAGTGCAAAAACGTTAGGTTTCTTTACCAAAGGTTATCAATTAAATAAGAAAAGAAATCGTGATGGTTTATGCTTGCCATGAGTGAAAGTAGGTTTCATTCCAATTTTTGATATTGGAACTTAAATTTAATCATCGGCTGTGGTAGGATGTCTGACAATGCTTTTAGAGTCATGACTTGCGCCTCTGAATTACACAGTCAGTGTAATTATTACTCTGTTTAAGAGTCCCTGTTATGAAATAACTGTAGAGAAAAGAACACGTTTGTGGTCAAAATATTTGTAACTGGAGGAGAGGTCAGAAGAGAACTGGAGCCACAAAATCTGTCGTTAACGAAGGGGTACATGATGGCGAAGTCAGCAACAGAACTCAGACAAGTCTGGAGATTGGGGATATTATGAAGGGGGGCGTCGGCAGGTTTGATGACAGAGAGAATATGGAGATATAAAACAGTTCACGGTAAAGAGGAGACTCAAGGTTCCGAACAGTCTTTTACCTTCTCAGATGTTTATGTGTAAGCAGTTTGGAAATGCATGAGAATGAAGTGGCGTTTGTGACTGAAAGTTTATGTTTTTGTTAAATATAATCAACCAGAATAGCAATAACATTCAGCATCATTCATAGAATTGATAGAGATAGACTTACCAGGCACACCAATGATAGCGAGGATGGGATAGTACCCAGCTTGAATAATCATCAGTCCGGCTCGTATCCGCAAAATTAACAATGCCCAATTCCGGGAAATCCAGTAAAGACCCAAGGATAAACTCCTGTCCATTGTTGGAACATTCCAGTGTAATGTTCTCAGATTCTGATCCATTGTTGGAACATTCCAGGCTAATGTTCTCAGATTAAAATCCATTGTTGGAACATTCTAATGTTCTCAGATTCTGATCTCTCTCTCTTTCTCTGCAGCTGCTGATCCCAATCTTGTTGAGGTTGACTCTGTGCCGAATACTATGGCATAACAAGTTGAAAGAAGTCCCTAATTATGGAAGAGCGATATCCTCCAGTGACCCAGTTAGGTCCAGGAAGACTGATATTAATCACAGTCACTGAACAAACAGCTGCAGTTAACCCATTTCACGGCAATTCTGATATATCACAATAATACTTGGTTGTGTGGGATTTTGATAGCGATGATTATTGGGCTAATGGCACATCTCCAGTTGTAAACATCGAGGTAAAGGAGAGACATAATTCTTTCTCTTCACAAGCTCGATGATTCTGCTGTGTTTTGGCAATATAGGAATTGCTGGGCTCCCGAGGCCGTCTGTGTCTGATCACCAGGCCTGCTGCATGTTTTTGCTTTATTTATATATGTTTAACTTTGACTTTTGTCTGTCCAGCATTAAATGGCTGAGGTGGGTTTAGGCATTTTTAAGAGACACCTACAGAGCCATAGACGATGTAAATACAGTCCATTCCTTATGTTCTTGCAGCCGCGGCCTTGTCCTGTGGAGTGATGGTCAAACTCTTGTAGAACCAGGATTCTTAGTTTTACCTTTCGCCAGTTATTGCTGGAGCCTCAGCAGGGTTGGAAGGCAGTAAATCTCTCCCGGGTGCTACACATTGTCTCTGAGATTTCTCTCTGAAGTGTCTTTTGATGTTCTTTCCTCCTGGATTGGAGAACTGCATGTCAGACAATCTGTTTCCTGCATTTGTTTTTTGACATTTGTGTGCTTATCCGATGATACCATATTGGAGCAGTTACTGTATAGTAGTTAAGTAAACTATTATTCTGTTAAGTTTTCCAACAGAATTAAGTTTAGCAAGTTCCTCTTCCTTTTGTTGTCTTTTATCGACAGTCTTCGAATAAATTGTGTTTTGCTTAATGTCGAATATTTCGACAAAGTAAATTCTATCTCAAACACAGCACCTCACATTTACCAGCGGAATGGGCCGAGCTGGAGGAGTGATAATCATGTCAGGAATTATATCGGGTACCCAACCCACCTCTCAGATCCAGCCCGGACCCGTACAAGCCCAGATGAGGTACCTCCTCAACATAAAGCACTGCGTAGACCAGGCTAGTGTACTGCTCAGCAATCAGTTCAGGATCGAACACTGTTTAGAGCTCACATGTTCACTACTTCTGTGTCCAACAGTGCACTGATCTATAAACTTGGACTCGATGATCTGTCCACCACAGGCGCTGTGCAGAACACACACAGGCATTGTTCTATACACACGGACTGGATATCTGTGCAGCATGGGGAGCTGTGCAGTGAATAGCAGTGAATTTATCTTTTAATCTGGAGCAGTTACCTTCCCAGCATACGCAGCTGTGTGCACCAATTGCTGAATTGCTATGTAACACTATGATAGATCACTGCCCAGCGTGAGGAAACTTGTAGCTCATGCTGGAAGTGACAGGATGTGCAGCACCTCTCCATTTACAGCTCCATATCTCCATTGTGGCATGACACAGGAGTGCTGTGGGTGTGAAATTCACTGCCAGACAGAGATGGCGGGGGAATCAGTTTAAATACCAACAAATGGGAGGAACTTGGTTAAAAGAGAGGGAGAGATTAAGAGAGAATTTCAGAGAAGGATCTGATGGTAGGATTAAAAATTGTGAAATGAGAACATTTCGATAGCATCTTGCAATATAAGCCACTGTTTCTAGGAATGATGGGTGAGCAGGATATTGGTGTAAGTTAAGGTGATTGAGAGTTTTGGATAAGCAATTGTCCTGCAGCGTTGTAACTGGGAGTAGGATCAGCAGAATCTTCGACTCATTGGGCTGAATCGTACAATAATTTGTCTCAGTGCCATTTTCATTGAATGTGACTGAAGGAAAATCTGCACGAGGCAGAGCTAGTTTCCTGGTGTTATCTTATCGAACACAACTGATTAACTACCCATTCCACCCCATGGTGTCCCTCTCATTCAACGCCAGACCGATTTTCCCACCCATTATGGCTGGCAGTGCTCACTATCGCCCGGATGCCCATGGATATTCATTGATCCCTGGTACTGCTGCCATTTTTAAAAGGCCAATCGGCACACGGTTGAGCTTTCTCAGTTTGGTGCTGCCCTGCACAGTTTATCCGAGCATGGCAGATAAGGGAAAATTACACCACAGCTTGTCGACAGCGGCACGGAGGTCCTGGTGATTGTTCTAGTACGGAGGGTGATCACTCTCTTCCCAGAGCATGTTCTGAGCACACCACCCAGCTCAGTGCAGTATCTGCGGTCCGAAGAAAAGTCCAGGAATACAGGAAAAGCATCAATAACCTTCCCCGTTCTGTCAGGATAAGCGTGACCGTATTCTCTCTACTCTCTCACACTCATTGTATATCTGTTAGCGCCTTCCCCAGAATAAGGCTCCAACACTCTCACCACTGCAATGCAGCTCTCTCTCTCTCTCTCTCTCTCTCTCTCTCTCTCACTCTCTCTCTCTCTCTCTCTCTGTCTCACCTATGCAATACCCCCACATGGTTATAAAATGTTCTTATGAGTGCACTTTCTAGAATTCTCTGGATGATGTCGGTTGTACAATGTTCCAGATAATTTTCAAAATAATTCAACTTCAGCAAAATGTTCATCCCCCAGCATGTAACGCATCAGAGGAAGGAGTAGAGTTTTACTTTTTTTATATATCACTCAGGATGAAAGTGCATCATGAGGCCATTAAGCCTCTCAAATATGCTCAACGATTTAGACAAAGGGAGCACCTAAACACTTGAAGACTCACTCTCTTCTTGAAGACAGGCGCCACTTTGGAGTTTCGCCAGTTTCACTGGAACACTCCTGTAATCCCGAGAGTTATGGAATATTTCACACCAGTGCCGCCAGTCACTCTGTAACCACTTCTATTAAAACAAGCTATGAATTGATGATGAGCTGTTTACCTTTGGTCTTTTCTGTTTGGGAAAAGCTTTGTTCATTTTGTTAGAGACAGTACAAAACTTTCAATTTTGTTTATAATATTGGAACTCTTCGTGCCTTCCCCTGTGAGGAACGATGTAAAATACTGTTTTAAATTCTCTGCCTGTTCCCTGAAACCAGTTCCCCAGTTACATCCTCCAGGTATCCCACATATACTTTCCTGCCTTCCTTCAAAGGGTCACACATATATCATGAATGTTTTTTATTCGATATCGGAAAACTCTTGCGGCTAGTTTCTTTTCATATTTCTTGCCAGTTTTGAAATGTTTTTTCTTTGTATTTTGTTTTATACCATCTGCTTCTTGTTCCAAAAGTAAACTTCACAAATGTGGCCGACGCTCGAGCTCACCAATCTGAATTCTTTAGTTTGTGATTGATTAGTATCCTTCAAGGTCTTTGTGCATCAAGGGTGGTTCATCTTCACATCTTCATATCATCTTCTTTTTCACCAGAGCCAAACATTACTGAGAGTTATGAATCAGTACTTGCTTAAATGTTCCCACATCTTCACCCTCCCATCCCCCACCCCCACATATACACACATCCGCTGACCTTCATCTGTGTCTATTTTCACACTCCGTGTTTGACCAGGTATATGACATAAAACTGCATTTGAAATGCCTGGCTCTTTTCAATCATTCAGGGGGAACCTACGTTTGGTGCTGAACATATGATCAGCGGAGGGTGACTCCATTCTCCCAGTTTCCCTGTCTGTCATTTCTGTTCGATGATGCCACGTTCCTTTGGGAAGCTTCCTACATGTCATCCTTTTCTCTCAAACGAGAAATCCCCTAAATCTGATGGACGGAGCTTTCAGCTGTGTCTGTCCCATCTCCCTCACTTCTGCCCTCACTCCGTCCCCTCCTTCCCAGAACAATGATAGTTCTCCCCTTGTCCTCACTTCCTGCTGCACTAGAATCTGCATTCACAGAATCATCCTCCGCCACTTCCACCACCTCCAGCAGTACAGCACCATCAAACACATCTTCCCCTCCCGTCCACTGTCAGAAATTCACAGGGACCATTCCTTCTGTGGCACGCTCCATTACCCCGAACATTTCCCCTCACCCCCATGGCACCTTCCCATGTAAATGCAGAAGCTGCAACTTTTGCCAATTCATCTCTTCCCTCTTCACTGTCCAAGGCTCTAAACACACCTTCCAGGTGTAGCAGCATTTCACTTTTACGCTTTCAATCCAATCTCCTGTCATTGCCGCTCACAATGCAGTCTCCTTTACATTACTGAGCTAAACAGAAACTGCTTTGATGAACATCTCCACTCTGTCTGTAGGAATGACCCTGACATTCTGATTGCTCCCCATTTCAATTACCTACATTGCTCTCAAGATAATGAGAATTCTTTGAGGAGGTAACGACGGGTTGGACCAGAGAGAGTTACTGATCTGAACTTCCAGAAAGCCTCTGATATGGTACCCCACAGGAGGCTGCAGAGTAAGATAAGGACCCATGGTGTCAGAGGACAGGTACTAGCATGGATAAAAGGTTGGCTCTCTTACAGGATGCAGAGTGAGGATAAAATTGTCTCTCTCAGGATGGCAGCCGGTGACTAGCAGTATTCCACAAGAGTCAGTGTTTGGATCACAAAATTTCACTTTATAGGTTAATGATCTGAGTGGCTAGACAGAAGGCATTCTGGCTACGTTTGCAGATGAAGCAAAGATAGGTAGAGGGGCACCTAATATTGAGGAGGTAGGGAGCATACAGAAATATTTCGACAGTTGAGGTGAGTGGGAAAAGGAGCAGCAGATGGAATACAATGTGGGAGAGTGTGAGGTCATGCACTTTCTTATGAAGAATATAGGCATGGACTATTTACTAAATGGGGAAAAAAAATCACAAATCTGACTAACAAAGGGACTTGGGATTCCAAGCGCAGGATTCGCCTTAGATAAACTTGCTGGTTGAGTCAGTAGTTAAGAAGGCAGATACAATGTTGTCATTCATCTTGAGAGGAGTAGGATATAATGCTGGGGATTCTGAGGCTTTCTAAGGCTCTAATCAGACCACATTTCCAGTATTTTGTGCCTCATACCTCAGGAAGGATGTATTAGACTTGGTGTGTGTCAAGAGAAGGTTCACCAGAAATGAAAAGCTTAGCACATGAGGAACATTGGAGGACTCTGGGTTTTTACTCGATGGAGATTAGAAGGATGAGGGGGGATCTAATTGAAACTTACGGAATATTGAATGATCTGGATACAGACAAAATTGGGAGGACGTTGGCACTGGCAGGAGGACACAGGCGTAGAGAAAAGGGAAAACCCATTAGAACGGAGAAAAGATGAAACGTCTTTAGCCACAGAGTGGTGAAATTGTGGAATTCCTTACCACAGAAGGCTGTGGAAACCAGACCATTTGGCACCAACGATATAGCCAGGAAAGGGAGTGAGGATCTGAAAAGTGACTCCACAGAGTTAGTTTGGAAGCTGAAGAGCAGGACGAGTAGAGTAGTGATCTCAGGTTTGCTACCAGTGGCACGAGCTAGTGAGATGAGGAATAGTCAGCGAATGCAGCTTCACACGTGACTTCGAGGGTGGTGCAGGAGGGAGGGCTTCAGTTACCTAGACCATCGGTATACCTTCTGGTTAAGGTGGGACCTATACACGAAAGACGGGTTGCACCTGAACTGGAGGGGCACAAATGTCCTGTTTGGGAGGTATGCTCGTGTCGTTTAGGCCGGTTTAAATGAGTTTGGCAGGGCGGTAGGAATAAGACCACATGTCTGAGAGGGGGTTAGTTGCAGACAGGACAGTGACAGGATATATTTAATCTTTCAGGAAGGTTTCTCACGCGATGAAACAAAGGGATAAGTTGAAGTGTGTCTGCTTTAATGCAAGGAATGTCTGAAATAAGAGTGACAAACTTAGAGCATGGATCAGTACTTGGGGCTACGATGTCGTGGCCATAACAGAGATGTATGTTTCACAGGAGCAGGGATGGTTGCTTGATGTTCCAGGGTTTAAAACGTTTAAAAATGTTTCGGGGCGGCACAGTGTCTCAATGGTTAGTACTGCTGCCTCACAGCGCCAGAGACTCGGGTTCAATTCCCAACTGAGGGGACTGTCTGTGGGTGTGTTCCGGTTTCCTTCCATAATCCAAAGATGTGCAGTTTTGGTAAATTGGTCATGCTAAATTGCCCATAGTGTTAGATGAAGGGGACTGGTTCAGGGTGGGTTGCTCTATGGAGGGTTGGTGTGGACTTGTTGGGCCCTAAGGCCTGTTTCCACACTGCAAGTAATCTAATTTTATCTAAAAAAAGAACAGGATGGGTGGAAAATGGGAAAAGGGTGTAACATTGCTAATCAGAGAGTGCGTCACAGCTACAGAAATGAAGGTTGTTGAGGAAGGTTTGTCTCCTGAGTCAGTATGGGTGGAATTTAGGAACAGCAAGGGAACAGTCACGGCATTTGGGGTTTTCTACAGATCACCTAATAGCAGTAGAGAGATTGAAGATCTCATAGGCGGGCAGATTCTAGAATAATGCAAACGTAGCAGGGTTATTGTTATGGGTGATTTCAACCTTTCCAATATCGCCTGGAACCTCCTAAGTGCAGATGGTGTGGATGAAGCCGTTTTTGTCAGGTGTGTTCAAGACCGTTTCCTTGCTCAGTATGTAGATAGACCGACGAGGGGAGAGGCTATTTTGGATTTGGTGCTCAGCAACGAGACAGGACAGGTGTCAGAACTCACGGTGGGAGAGCACTTTGTTGAAAGTGATCACAACTGCCTCACATGTAGCATAGTCTGCGAGAATGAAAGGTGCAGTTTCCGAGGGAAGATGTTTAATTGTGGAAAAGGAAATTATAACGCTATCAGACAGGAGTTGGGAAGTACAGACTGGGAGCAATTGTTCCACAGAAAGGGCACAGCAGATATGTGGAGACTGTTTAAGGAGCAGTTGTTGCGAGTGATACACAAATTTGTTCCTCTGAGACAGGTAAGAAGGGGTAAGATTAAGGAACCTTGGATGATGAGAACAGAGAAACTTCTCGACAAAAAGAAGCAAGCAGCTTACGGAAGATGGAGGAAGCAAGAATCTAGCACATCTTTAGAGGATTACAGTCTTGCTAGAAAGGAGCTCATAAATGGAACGAGGCGAGCCATGATGGGGCACGAAAAAAGGCTTGACAAGAAGTATTAGAGAGAATCCAAAAGCATTTTTCTCATACGTGAGGAATAAGGGAATAATCAGGGAGAAGGTAAGGGAACTTCTGCATGGAGTCTGAGCAGATAGGGGAAGCCCTAAATGAGTTTTTTTGCTTCGATTTTCACCAAGCAAAGAGAACGTGTTGTAAATGAAAACTTAGAGTAGCTGAGCCAGATCAGTCTTGACCAGGTCAAGATTGATGAAGTTGATGTGCTAGCAATTTTGGAAAACATTGAGATGGATACGTCCCCAGGGCCAGACCAGATTTATCCTACACTGCTCCGGGAAGCAAGAAAGGAGGTTTTAAAGTCACTCGTGATGATCTTTGCCTCCTCACTCTCCACTGGAGTCGTACCGGAGGATTGGAAGGAGGCGAAAGTTGTTCCTTATTTCAAGAAGGGTAATAGGGAAATCCCTGGCAATTAGAGACCAGTCAGTCTTATGTCTGTGGTCATCAAAGTTTGGAAAAAGTTCCGAGGGATAGGATTTATGACTATCTGGCAAAGCATAGTGTGACTAAAGGGCAGTCGTTCCTCACAAATCTTCTTGATTTCTTTGAGGTGTCAAGACAGGTTGACTACAGTCAAGCAGTGGATGTGGTGCATGTCGACTTCAGCAAGGTATTTGAGAGGGTTCCCCATTGATGGCTCATTCATAAAGTCTGGAAGGATGGGATACAGGGAGATTAGGCTATCTGGATTCAGACTTGGCTGGCTGGCTGAAGGAAGACAGTGGTTGTAGATGGAAAGTATTCTGCTGGGAGGACAGTGTTGAGAGGGATCCAACAGGACTACGTTCTTGGTCCTCTGATCTTTGTAGTTTTTATACATGACTTGGATGAGGAGGTTATGTGGTGGGTTAGTAAATTTGCTGATGGCATAACGGTTGGAGGTGTCGTCAATAGTATAGGGGGCTTCTGTAGGCTGCAGCGCGACATAGACAGGATGCAGAGCTGGGCTGAGAAATGGCAGATGGAGTTCAACCTGGATAAATGCGAAGTGATGCATTTTGGAAGGTCAAATTCGAATCCTGAATATAGCATTAAATACAGGATTCTTGGCAGTGTGGTGGAACTAGAGGGATCTGGCTGCACAAGTGCACAGATCCTTTCAAAGTTGCCAACCAAGTGGATAGGGTGTCAAGAAAGTATATGGTGTTTCGGCTTTCATTAACAGCGGGATCGAGTTTAAGAGCCGCAAAGTTTTGCTGCAGCACGACCTGTCCCTGGTGAGACCACACTTTGAATATTGTGTCCAGTTGTGGACGCCCTGCTATAGGAAAGATACAGAGGCCTTGGAGAGGGTGCAAAGAAGGTTTACCACGATGCTGCCTGGACTGGAAGGCTTGCTTTATGAAGAAAGTTTGAACAAGCTTGGACCTTTCTCTCTGGAGAGAAGGAGGAGAGAGGAGATCTGATCGAGGTGTACAAAATAATGAGAGGAATAGATAGAGTCAACATCCAGAGACTTTTCCCCAGGGCAGGATTGACTAGTACGTGAAGTCATAGTTTGAAAATATTAGGAGGAAGGTAAAAGAGAGATGTCAGATGTAGGTAGGTTCTTTACGCAGAGAGTTGTGAATGCATGGAATGCATTGCCAGAGGTGGTGGTGGAAGCAGAGTCATTGGGGACATTTATGTGACTTTTGGACATGCACATGGATAGCAGTGAGTTGAGGGGTGCGTAGCTTTCAGCTTCCTGTCACAGTTCCAAGTTGTGCAGGTTAGGTGAACTGGCCATGCTGAATTGCCGATTGTTTCAGGGATGTTGATGTGATGTGTAACACTCTTTGCAGGGTCAGTATAAACCTGTTGGGCTGAAGGGCCTGTTTCCACACTGTAGGGATTCTAAGAAAATGCAGGCTGCTGCAATATTCAAATGGAGCACAACCCAAGCTCGAGTAACACCTCACTTTACACTTTGGTACGTTACAGTCTGTAGGAGTTAATATTCAATTCCATACATTCACTGGCTGAACCCATTATGGCTGTTCTCCCTTTTCCATACACTCTCCCTCCTGGGCTCCCTAAGTTCGTGTCTTGTTTATGTTGCATTCTACAGAGAAAATCAATTTCTAATATTTACACGTTAATTTACACATTAATATATCTGTGTCTCTTTCACCACAATTTAAAGCCCATTTGTCTTTCGCACTGGGCCTCCAAACACTATTTCCCACCTCTGCCAAGATACTAAAACGCTCGTCTTTCAATCCTTTACACGTTTGAAGAAGATTTACACTGGACTTGAAAGATTAACATTGTTTCTCTGACTCACTGATTTCCTTCAAAAATGAAAAGTTACAGAACACATTTTCAATTTAGCAAAGATCATTGGATACAGGAAATCTGAAACAAAACCAATAATTGTTGGACTTACTGGATGCTTTGAGGAACAGAGACCGAACCCGAAAGATTACCTCTGCTTTCATTCCACAGATGCTGTCAGACTTGTCAGTGTCTTCAGCAATTTCTGTTTTTGAACAACTTTCAAACATGTGTGTCAAAGCTGCTCACACGTCCCTGTCCAACAGGGAGCGCCATACACCGGGAAGTGAATGATAACGCAAGGTATACAAACTCATCTGTTCTGAAACTACATAAGGCTGGAATCACCGACACGACAGAGTCTTAATCATGGTCATGGAGAGAATCCGAGGGAAACACATTCGCTTTAAACAGAAGATGGCATTACTGGAGGGGGAAAGATTCAGATAAAAACGTTAAATGCTTTTGAGGAATGTACAAATTGGAGTCATGGCATCATGGAGAGACCTTAACAGGATAAGAACTTTTCAAAAAGGAAGCGTTTCCTCATCAGAAACCGGGATAGGGCACTGAGTACAGGGGAGAAGGGTGATCGGGTCCCCGTGCGAATTGAGGACAGGCAGCAGAATTGTATTGCAGATATTGCTGCTCAAACTGGACATTCATGTGATGCTGCAAATCATAGCAACTGTAGTAGCAGCAGCAGCAGAATTATATTCAACAACAATATAATCTCTCAGTCTACCATTACCATAAAGCCGATCTCCGAATCAGGGATGAGTGTGGGTGAACATGCCATGTCAGAACAGTGTGTACCTAAACCTGATGACAACCCATTCAAGCTACCGCACTTACTGCTTACATTAACAAACAGCAGAACTAACATCTGAGAGAGAGGGCGGAATGACTCCAAGACTGTGGCCACTTCTTTCAAACCAGCTATGAATTACTGCTGACCTGTCTACTCTTACTCTTATCTGTTAGAAAAATCCTTTTTCCTTTTGTTAGAGACGGTTCAAGAACTTCCCTCATATTACCATTTTGTTTACACCATTGAAATACTTACTGTGCTTTCCCCTGTGAGGAAAGATGTAAAACACGGGTTTAAGTTATCTGTCTGTTCCCTATGGGCAATGTTTCAGTCACACCCTCCAATTAACATCAGTATACTTTCCTGACTTAATTTCACCTAAGGTCACACACTCATCTTGAACTTTTTTTATATGCTCGGAAAAGCTCGTGCTGCTTGTTTTTTGTATTTCTTGCCAATTGACTACACCATATGATTTTTCTCTTTTCGTCCCTTTCTAGATTCATAGTCATATAGCGCAAAAACAGAACCCTTGGTCCAACTTGTCCATGCTGACCAGGTTTTCCAAAGTAAACTAGTCCCATCTGATTACATTTTGTACATATGCCTCTAAACTTTTCCCATTCATATGTTTGTCCGAATGAGTTTTAAATGTTATAGCTGTACTTGCATCTCCCACTCTTCCTCTGACAACTCATTCCATTTACACACATCACCCTCTGTGTGAAAACATTGACGCTTCGTCCATTTCAAATATTCCCTCTTTCACCTTAAACCTATTCCTTCTATGGTTGAACTCCCCCATTCCGTGGAAAATCCCTTGGTTATTCACTCTATTCATACCTCTCATGATTTTATAAACTTCTACAATGTCATCCCTCAACGTCCTACACGCTATCTGACATTAACTTTACGAACAAGCATTTAAAGATAAATACTGCAAATTTGAAACAGTATTCAAATGACAGATAAATAACACTCAACCCAAGCTTCGTACTGTGATTTGTTTTCCTCCATGTTACCACACTAAGGCAACAGGAAACTCTTACGAGTACCAATAAGAGGTCAAACACCTGAATTGCTTTGTCCAATCGTGTGATGATCTCTAAAGTGAAAGCGCATCTCTGGCCTGAACCATATAAGAAGGGAAATTCTTGTACCACACGGTCAGAGTGCAGCTCCCTTTCGCAGAGTGAGATGAAGGCTGAGTATACTTTTTGAAATTTGGATCACAGTGTGAATTCAGTGCAAAGGGGGAGAGGCGTTTTCAATAAGGTTTACGCCAAGAAGGAAACTTTCCGGAATGAGATGTGAGTGGGAGGTGTAAAACAACATGAATGGAGAGGCCGAGCCACAGTGAGACCAAAGGTAAAGTGGCAGCACAAAACACAGCTTGATGCTACAGCAGAGTAGGTAGACTTGATCAGGGAGTTTCAGATGAAATGGATAGGGACCATAATGTGAGAGAATGTTCTCCGTAATTTGAGAAGAAGAACCTGGAATCAGGAAGGGGAGACGAGCAGGGAAGAGGATGGAGCAGCAATGGCAGTGTTTTCGGGTGGGGGGGGCGCAGGACGGGGTAAATCAGGAAGCACAGCTGAAATTCATGCTTAACATCAGCTTATGGTCCCTGAAATAAACATTATAAATCTGGCCCTCCACTAATGCTCATCAATAGTATTCTTGAGAGCTTTTGTGAACGATGGTGTTTCACATGCTTATGGAGTTCTTCTTTTGAACAGAAACAATAATTACTGAGCGGTTCAGGATATCTGCTTGAATGTCTGCTCATGTATCCTCACTGACCTTCCTCTGGGTCTATTTTCAAAATCCGCTTCAGACTAGATGAGAGGCAGAAATTCTCAATTTAGATGCTTGGTTATTACATAAGGTTATTACATACTCCTGCCTATTACATAAGGAGGAAGGAGCGTAGTCAGCACATCGAGATATTAAACAGGAACACCGGAGTCGCCAAGTCAGGTCCTTGAGCTCCTTCCAGATGACCAGGAGGTGGCCATTCAGCATATCGAACCACGTGTACAGAAATAGGAAGATGTATTTGATGCCCCAACATAACAAAGAGTGAAGCAGAGCCTAAACAGATAGACTGTTCTATGTTGTTCCTCCTGGTGCTTTACTCGTGGTACATATGTGTCACTTTAACTTGGTTTGCTGAACGTGAGAAGGAAAAGTGAATGACTTGTGCCAAGTCTCAAGGAAATGCCTTCTATCTCCGAGAAGACATTATTGCACTCCTATAGAGGTTAGAAGCTGGTGGGAATGGCGAACAATTTCAGGAGTAAGGCATTAAAGCTACTGGTAGATTTATGAACAGTGCAGAGACACACATCAACTGCACATTTAGACGGTGAGAATTCATTCAGAGCCTGGAGCTCCCTCTCAATCAACATGGGGTCTCCACACTGGTACGTGTGCTACTTGGAATTACATATCATGGGGAAAATGCAATTTCTCACAAATCACCATCTTTTTTTCTGGACATAATAAATGTTAGTCCATCATCCTCAAGTTTGAATGTAATCGCTTGTTATTCTCTCGCTGTGTTACGTATTTCGCTGGATTATACTCTCATATCTTTTATCAGTCAATTATCGTTTACACAATGCAATTCAATAATTTGTTTGCAAAGGTGCAAACATCTAATTGCACAGTTTGTATGCCTTTTCTTTTTTAGATTTTTTGTAGCCTTAGCCAAAAAGTAAATGTTTTATTTACTGAACAGCTTTGGCCAACTGTCTGTGTGGCGTTTGCACATTGTCCCCGTGTCTGCGTGGGCGGGTGCTACGGTTTCCTCCCACAGTCCAAAGATATGCAGGTTAGGTGAATTGGCCATGCTAAATTGCCCATAGTGTCAGGGATGAATAGAGGGTAGGGGAATGGGTCTGGGTGGGTTACTCTTTTGAAGCTCGTTGTGGACCTGTTGGGCAGAAGGGCCTGTTTCCATACTGTAAGTAATCTTAAAAAAAGTGACCTGTTTATCCGGATTCAAGGGTCAGACACAGTATGTATTTTTAATGGGCTAAGAAACAGAAAGGAATAGAAGACAGTGACTGTGGAGACTGATGAGGAGTAAAGTGACACCCCCCCCCCCCAGTCCCCAATGTCTTCTTGACAGACAGAATAATATCAAATGTAGAGAAAGAAACAGAATATATTCGGAAGAAGGAATTGCAAGTGACAATGTAAATAAAACAGGATAATTTGAAATGGAATGGCCGAATAACGATTGATCAGTGTATGCGTCTGTGTGTGAGAGAGAGAGAGAGAAAGAAAGAGAGAGAGAGAGAGAGAGAGTGCCTCTGTGTCTGTGAGAGTGTGTGTGTGTGTCTGTGTGAGGGCGTGTGTGTCTGTGTGTGTCTGTGTGTGAGTGTGAATCTGTGTGTGTGTGGGTGTCTGTGTGTGTGTGAGTGTGTGTGTGTGGGTGTCTGTATGTGTGTGTCTGTGTGTGTGTGTGCGCGCGCGCATGCATGCAGATACATAAGACTGTTCATATGTGTGCACCATATCCAGAATGAACAAGAGATACATAGTTAACAAAAATGATGCACGTGATGTACAAAATTTATAAAACGTTAACATGTTATTTAGTCTTCAGCTGAGATGTTATGTTCCCCTTCTTTTAACGTACCCTCTACCTCCTGCCTCTTCCTTGCATTCCCAGACCTAATCTCTAATTCTTGTCAGGATATATGTTATAAATTCCTGCTTCTTGTGTTCCAATTTATTTCAGTTAAACAATTTTCTACCGGGAAACATATACATTGGCCTGCTGGGTTCTGTCAACAACTGTTGCCTGTCATAATGCTGGAGATCAAAGTTCTGGCATCAGACCGACATTTCAACATATAATTCTGTTTGGACATACGCTGTACAAAGGACCACAACACACAGGAATTGTCAAACCAAATGCAGAAATACATCTACATATGTCAGTCATGTAGACTTCTCTATTTTTATATCTCCATATCGAAATTCTCTCTCTATCTGCCCCTCGATTTCTCTATTAATCTAATTGATACATCGTCCAATCGTTCTTTCTGTCCTATGCCTCAGACTTCCCTCCTTCTGTTTACAGCTATTGCTCACTTTTGGATGTGTTGTCTTATAATTGAGTAATGTAATTACAGGACATGAGGGAGCAGTTGGCCAGAGTTAGTTGGAAGGGAAGCTGAGCACGGGAAGATGGTGAAACAGCAATGGCAGAGGTTTCAGGAGATAATTCAGCAGCACATCAGAAATTCACCCCCAAGTAAGAAGAACAATATTCAGCAGAAGACAAGTCAGCCGTGCGTGATAACGAATTCAGGGACAGCATAAAACAAAAGAAAATGCACACAATGGGGTGAAGATTATTAGGAATCCAAAAGATTAGGAAATCTACAAATTCGAGCATGGATAACTAATAACAGCAAATGGGAGGAGAGGGTGAAATATAATATTACGCTTCTTAATCCTGTAAAATAATAACGAAAACGATTTTGTGATATATAACAAGGAAGACAGGGAGTAAAAAAACAAAGGACTTTTGGAAAATGAGGCTTGAGTATTTATGGGAAGCAATGGAATGGGAGAGGAATTGAACAGATACATTACATCAGTCTTCACGGTGGAAGACACCAGTAAAATGCCAGACTTCAAGACAGTCACGGTATAGAGGTGAGTATACTGACCTCAGTAAGGAGGAGGTGCTGGGGAAGGTGAAGTTGAATCAATCAGCGAGACCAGTTGGACAACAGCTCGTAGTGACACGGAAGGTGATTGTTGTGGCATTGTTGGTGATCTTTCAGTAAACGTTGGATAAGGGAGGACTGGTAAATGTAACCTCCCCGATTAAGGAGAGAGGGACAAGAAGACAGGAAATGATAGAAGGACTTATTGGATCTTTGGGTTTATGAAAAGATGTGTGGAGTATAAGAACAAGGAAGTTGTGAAGTATATTGGAAATGGTGTGATTAAGCTACAGCATAACAAGAGTTACGTTTACAATGCCATTGTGAATAGCAGAGATGAAAGTCCGGTTAAAACAAAGGAAATCAGTTCGAAGCAGACAGGAGCATTAGTGACAAAAAGAATGTTTCCTAGATCCTGCAGTGAGAATGTTCAGATAAGATTGTCAGTAAACAGACAAAAAAAATATGAAAAGCACAATAAAATCTGTTGCTGATAAGGTCTCAACGTGCAACTATGTCGCCAATCCATATGAAGCTGAAAAAGCAAAGCAAGTGAGACAGCATCCTAGGAACAGGAAAGTCAACGTTTCAGGCTGAAAGACTTCATCAGGATTGGAGTGAGGGAAGGGGAACCGGGAAGTAAATAGAGGGAGGGGCGTGGAGCTGTTGGAAGGGTAGGTGGAATGGCGATGGGGGGATGCAGGCAGAGAATTATTGTGATTGGTCAGTGGGAAGGATGCAACAGACATACGGATGGGAAGATGGACAACTTTGGTCAGGTCAGGGAAGAGGACATGGGGTAAGGCTGTGGGTTAAGAGACTTTGAAGCCAGTGAAGTCAATATTGAGACCATTGAGCTGTAAGGTCTCCAGCTGAAATATCAAGTTTTGTTCTCCAGTTTCTGTTTGGCTTCACTCTGACATATTCATGTAGTATCTGCTCTCTGCACGCTTTAACAAACGCAGCATTCCAGTTGTCATCCATTTCAATCACTTTGGAGGAGACCAAAGATGGACCTGTTGCCGGATGAACACAAGGAGGGGAGTGATTGAAATGGATGACAACTGGAATGCTGCGTTTGTTAAAGCGTGCAGAGAGCAGATACTACATGAATATGTCCCTGAGTCTCCCTTTGGTCTCCACAACATAGAGGAGACCATGTTGGGAGTTGGAGACGAGCTCGGTGGGCCAGGATCAGGCTCTGTGTGGAGCATTGGTGCTCTGCACGAGACAACCAACTCGACTTTCCAGTTACCATTCATTTTAATTTCCACTCCCACTCGCACAGCGACATGACCATCCTTAGCCTATCCACTGTCAGAGTAACACCACTTGAGAGATTACCTTTGAAACTGATAGCACAATGTCCTCAATATTGACTGAATCTGCTTCAAAAGCCCTCCAGCCAGAGCCTTATTCCTTGTCCATTTTCCCTGACCAAACCCACCTGTATCTGTTCCATCCTTCCCACTGACCAATCACAGCAACCTCATACCTACATATACCTACCACCACTATACCTACACGCCGCCCTTCCATATCCCATCACTCCATTTCTGGGCTCCTCTCCCCCACACCAGTCCTGACGAAAGTTCCAAGATCAAAACATTGCCTTTGCTGCTCCTATAAGTCTATCTGGTCTGTTGTGTTTATCCAGCTCCAAGTTTATTAACTCTTACCTCCCGCACCTATAGTACTTCCTCCCTCCAAGCTGTGGAACTAGGTGGTCTACATATAACAAGAAATAAATTTGGACATGTGAAAAGAGCGCGGACACATTCATAATTTCTTAACAACTCAATACACACCTTCCAGATGAAGCAGCATTTCATTTGTACTCTTTCAATCCAGTCTCCTGTCATTGTTGCTCACAATGCAGTCTCCTTTACATTGGGGAGACCAACAGAAACTGTTTTGAGGAACACTCCCACTCTGACTGTGTGAATAACCTGACCTTCTCATTGCTTCCCATTTCAATAACGTACCTTGCTGTCATGCTAACATTTCAGTCCTGGGCTGCTGTAATTCTCCAATGAAGCACAACTCAACCTTCAGTAACACCTCACTTTAGACCTTGGTACGTTGTATCCTGAAGGAGTTTTTATTCAATTCCATACTTCCACAACCTGACCGCATTATGGCTATTCTCCATTCTTCGCACATTCTTTCTCCTGGTCTCCCAATGAACTTGCCCTGTTTGTGAATCATTTGTCTTGCACTTAATTAAGGAACCCATTTCCCCCCTACACAAACTAATTAATACTCATTTTACATTTGACTCTCTTTTATCAGAAATAAAAGTCAACTTATCAGTGGCATTGATCCTCCACACCATCGTGTTTCCCGACACCCCTCCTCTACCTCGGTGAAGGGATTTAAAAGCTCATTTTCCAATCCTTTTCTGTTCTGATAATGAGTCACACTGGACATGAAATGCTAACTCTGTTTTTCTCTCTCTCCGCAGATGCTGCCAGATCTGTTGTGTTTCTCCAGAAATGGAAAAAGCACATTTGCAATTAACCAAATAACTCTGGATACTTGAAATCTGAAACGAGAACAAAAAAGAAACTGCGAGCCTTGAATAATGCTCACTGCACCCAAATGATTAAGTCTGCTTTCACTACACGGATGCTGCCAGACCTGCTTAATTTCTATAGCAATTTCTGCTTTACACCACGTTTCAAAGACATGTGTCAACTTGGCTCGAACGCCCTGTTCACCCTTTATCGCCATATGCCTGGCAGTGAAAGATACAATTTCCGTGTCTCTGAAATGGCGTAAAGCTGGCATCACTGACACTACAGAGTTCTTACTGTTAGTCAGGGAGAGAAACAGAGTGACATGCATTTACTCTAAACACAGAAGGTAGCACATACTGGAAAGAACATAGAAAGAATATAGAACATAGAAAAATACAGCGCAGTACAGGCCCATCGGCCCACGAGGTTGCACCGATCCAAGCCCATCTAACCTACACTAGCCCACTTTCCTCCATATGCCTATCCAATGCCCGTTTAAATGGCCGTAAAGAGGGAGAGTCCACCACTGTTACTGGCAGGGCATTCCATGAACTCACGACTCGCTGAATAAAGAATCTACCCCTAACATCAGTCCTATACCTACCACCCCTTAATTTAAAACGATGTCCCCTCGTAATATCTGACTCCATACGTGGAAAAAGGTTCTCATGGTCAACCCTATCTAAACCCCTAGTCATCTTGTACACCTCTATCAAGTCACCTCGTAAACTTCTTTTCTCCAATGACAACAGCCCCAAGTGCCTCAGCCTTTCCTGAGGATTCAGATGATTATGTTAAAGGTGTTGGGCAATGTGACAAATTGTAAGTGTGACACCATGGAGAGACCCTCAGTAGATTGAGAATGTAAAATTGAAAGTGTGCCACATCAGAAACCAGCGTAGGTCACTGAGTACATGGCTGATGGGTGACTGGGACTTGGTGTGAACTGGGGGACAGGGAGCTGGACTGGATTAGAGATTTTGCACCTCAAACTGCGTGTTCCATGTGATGCTGTAGACCACAACAGCAACAGAAGCAAAATTATATTCAACCATAATCTGTAACTTTTTGCCTGGGACTATCCCTCAGTCTACCATTACCAATAAAAGAATCTATGCTTCAGCGACGAGTGTGGTGAACATGCCAGTGCAGAACTATGTGTACCTAAAACTGATGGCAAACAATAAAGCTACCACACTTGACTGTTTACATTCCAAACAGCATGACTACCATCTCATAGGGAGGGCTGAATAATTGCAAGACCAAAAGATCAGTTCAAAGCTCTACAGTCTTGCCACATCCAATCATAAATGGATTAAACAACTCACTGCAGGACAGGCCCAACACATGTCCCCCCCTCCTTAATAATGGAAAAGGCAAGCATGTAGTTATTTGCGACATACACAGCCAGAAGTGTTGAGTCAATGATTTAACTCACCTCGTCAGTATGCCCACAGAATTACAGATGACAGTGGAGGGTTGCTTTTCAAACTGGAGGCTTGTGACCAGTGGTATGCTACTCTATGTGACATGAAGAAACATCTGAACACAGTAGACATGACAAAGGCAATGTACAACAAGTCGTGTCCCTGGGGAAGCTGTTTCATTCCTGTTCCAAATCTGACATCTATCTGGCAATGTGAAAATTGCACAACTTTGACAACTCCCTTAAGAAGAGAATAATTACAGTATGACCAACATCACCCCCTCCATTCCATCATGACAGTCAAATGGTTGGGTGTTCTTTTTGACAAAGTTGTCAAGCGGCACAGAAATAAACTGCTCAGCGTGGTTTGCGATAGCTCCCTATGTGGCAATGGAAATGTCACTGGATTACTAATCCAGACCAGGCTAATGCTCTGGCAGCTGGTGGACGTTAATAACAGTTAATCAAATATCGATATCTAAAATCTGGTGTCAGTAATAATGACCTTGACCAGCAATTTGTTTTCCCTAATGTACTTTCAAGAAGTGAATCTCCCGTGTTTTCCTGGTCTAACCTAAAGCGACTCCAGACACAGGTTTCAATGGTCTCTGAAACAGCCAAGCAAGGCATTCAATTGTATCAAACTGCTTCGAGGTTTTAAAGGATAAAACAGGTCAGAACACTGGCACTTACTTCTGCATCGGAAAAGGTAAACACAGGCCTGTCAACCCTACAGAGACCCCCTTCCTAACATCTGAGAGCTTGTGATAACACTGACAGAGCTTTCCCACAGACTGCATACAAACATTGGGAAAGGAATAGGTAATTCAACACAGTGAGCCGCCCACGTTCCCACCATGCAGTCCTCACTTTCTCCTAATGTAATGGAAGGATGTGATCACAGTTTCCAGAATGCTGAAATGCCGACATTTCGACAGTATCCTTTAAATGAGCCAGTGCTTCGTGGAATGAAGGGGGAACAGGATATTCTGTGATTTCAGGAGAGTTTTGGATTAACATTTTTTCTGCAGCTTTGTAAATGGGAGTTGGGTCAGAACAGACTTCGACCCATTGGGCTGAATCTAACAATAATTTATCTCAGTGGCATTTCCATTGAGCGTGACAGAGGGATCGTCAACACGAGGCTGAGCTAGTTTCCTGGTGCTAACTTATCTAACTCACTTCATTAACTACCCATCCCACCCCATGGTGTCCCACTCATTCAATACCAGACCGATTCTAACAACCATCATGGCTGGAGGTACTCACCATCGTCTGGATGCCCACGGATATTCCGTGATACCTGGCATTGGTGGCATCTTTAATAGGCCAAGGGGCACACGGCTGACCTTTCTCAGTTCAGAGCTGCCTGCACAGTTTACCCCAAGCATGGCAGATAAGAGGCAATTACACCACGGTTTGTCGACAGGGGTATGGAGGTCCTGGTGGATGGGCTAGCACAGAGAAGGACCATTCTCTTCCAAGAGGGGGCCACACCACCAGACCTACCGAGCATGGTCTGAGCTCACCACCCAGCTCAGTGTAGTATCTGCGGTCTGAAGAAATGTCCAGCAATACAGGACAAGCATCAATAACTTTCCCTGCTCTGTCAGGATAAGGGTCACTGTATTGTCTCTGCTCCCTCACACTCACTGTATTTCTGTTATAGCACCGACCCCGAGCAAGGCTCATGTGCCATCACCCTCACTATTGCGTGCAACACCTTCCCTCTCTCTGTCTCTCTCTGCTTCTCTCAAATCCAGTATACCCCCTACATTAAGAACGCTGACTGTGTACAACACTGTGGACAGACCCGGACCGAAAACCTCTTCATTTCGTCCCCCCCACCCCCCCCCACCTAGAGCAGTACGATCAGCAGGCTCCACACTCACTCCCTCCCTCCCTTTCTCCCAATCCAGGAGAAAAAGGCTGGAATAGGACAGGAAGGGCCAAGCCGGGTGGTGGAGTGCCGGACATCTGTTCCCTTAGACCCTTCCCCCCGCCATGTGGGGAGTACCCTGGTATGAGCCGGAGAGGACGGGGTGCCTCGTGTGGAGATTCTGAAACATCCATGTCCCACGGACCGAGTAAGGAGCAAGGTTCAGTGAAGGGTAATTCTCACGTTAAACCCGCTGGAAGCTCCGTTCCTTTTCCCCCATCACAACTTAGAAACCTTGGCCCTGATGCCATCTCGCTTTTTTATGGAGCTGGTACAAATAGAATACCCACGGTCTTGGTGGGCAGGAGGGTGGGCTCATAACACATCGTCACCACCACCTCCCAGGAAGGGAGGACGGAACACTCCTCCTGTAAACAGCTCAGATACTGAAACTAAGAAAGTTACTGCTCTCCTCACTTGTCCTGACATCTTCAATAATCTGTGCTCAAATACACCCAGGTCCCTCTGCTCCTGCACCCGTTTATAACTGTACAGCCTGTTTTCCTTCCATAGTACATCAACTCATAATGTCCTGATTTGATTGTCGGATGAAATATACCTGAAATCTACAACAAGTTGGCGTTATCCTGTTGTTGTTGTAGTACACTGCCCTCCACATACTTTGCAATTCTTCCAGGTTTGGTGACATCAACAAGCATCGAAGTTGTCATAGTGTCAGACTCCAGTCAAAATAACTGAAAGAGAATGTGGCGCTGGAAAAGTAGAGCAGGTCAGAAAGTAATGACTGCAGATGTTGGACATCAAAGCCGACAGTGTGCTGCTGGAAAAGCAAAGCACGCCAGGATAGAATTCGGATTACAGACAGGGCTGATGAACGTCTTATACCTGTACTGACAATTCTCCTGGTCGTCGGATGCTGCCTGACCTGCTGTGCTTTTCAGGCACCACACGCTCAGCTTTGATCCCCAACATCTGCCGTCCTTACTTTCTCCTGCAGAACAATTGAAATACTGACAGACTCACTGGTGTGATCAAGGCATACACTGATAGCAAACGAGCGTCAAAAAAACAACACACATCCCAAAGACCCAGAGAAAAAAAAATCATGCTGCAAGCAGAGAAATAGAAACAATGTGGCACACCTTACTGAGTGGGTGAAATAGTGAGAATTTATCACAGAGAAAGAGAAATACCGATCGACTCCCATGTTTGTCTCGTGTCAGTATATCTGTGTGTGTGTCTTGTGTGTGTGTGTGTGAGCGCATGCCCATTTATTCGTATGTCTGCATCTGCATGTATGTATTAGAGTGTGTAACTGTGCGTATTAGCATTTGTGTGTATCTCTGTGTGAGACTGGTCTGATGGTCCCTGCGTTGCTTAATGTGATGGAATTCGACATTCTGCTGGCCTCTCCACTCCACTGCATAGACAGTGATGGAGGGTGAAAACCGTCTGGAATCCAGTCAGAGAGGGTGGGCAGCAGGTCACAGCATCATGCACGCTAACAGCAACATCAATAGAAATACACACAGACACACTCACACACACATGCATGCAGTCTCTCTCTAGAGGGGTGTGAGAGGATTGCAGCTGTACTGGGGCTTATATAGAGAAACGTCTGGGCCCCCTCTGCCATGTAGAATTAATTTGTCTTTGGGAGGTATTAATGACAAACAGTGCACATATTAGGAGTGTTTCCACAGCAGTTGTCTTCAGTGAACCATTGATGAATGAGACGAGATAATTTCATTTCACGTTCTGCTACTTGCATTTTATTTGCTCTACACTCTGACAAATGATAAGTGCGAAAGCATTCTCAATGACCCAATGGTGCCCAGCATTCAATGCTAGACATGTCCACCTCCTTCTCTAATATCTCAGAGACAGCATTGCAAGCGATCAGACAAACTCCTTTCTGTTGCCAAGGCTATTCTGTGAAGCATCACATAGCCGCACATTGTGAGTGATTCGCAGTAATTGATACATTCTCAAACAAACGATGAGCTCTCCACTTTGCTCCTGTAGTCTAAAGATGTGCAGTTGGTAGACTGACCATGCTAAATTGCCCATAATGCCCAGGGATATGCAGCTTAGATGGATTAGCCATGTGAAACACAGGGTTACCGGGATGGAAATGATTGTGTGACATTCTATGGCAGGTCAGTGTGAACTAGATGGACTGAATTCTACACTGATCGGATTCTATGAAACCTGTTGGTTGCACAGTGGAGTTGGTGAACCAGCAGTAATTGATATTACATCCTTTTAAACAAACGAGGAAACAAGGTATTATCCCCCATTTCAATTAATCCACTGTTTCCAAAATAAGAGTGATCCCATTACACAGTGTTACAGATGAGATCAGAACTCTGAAAAGTGATTAAGAAGTTAATCTGGACCCTAACTTTTTCTTTTTAAAGGTAAATGGAAGGTGCGTGTTCCAGATCCAATTCAATTGATCAAACGAATTGACATTACGCAAAACACAAATTATTCGAACACAATAGTAAAAGTATAATCAAAGAAAGATGAACGTGGAATAACTTAACTCGATTGGAAAACTGAGCCAAACTTAAAGAATTGTTTTACTACGAAACAGTAACTGTTCCAATGTGGGAACAGCACATAAATACACCCTGGGCACAAAAATCAGAAAAACAAATTGCAGGGAAACGCAACTCCTGCAACCCAGAAGGGAAATTCAGAGAGAGTAGCAGCCAGCGACATGTAGTTTCCAACCCTGTTGAGATCCCGGCTACAACTGCTGCAAACTACCGACTATATGCCTGGTTCTATGAGAGCTTGACTGTACTCATTGAGGCTGCTTCTATTATTCCAACTTAAAGAAAAAACTAAGGCCTCACAAACTATTTGCTCTAGTTGCTCTGGAAGATTGCTCGATACCTGTGCCTGGAAATAACTTTAAAGAGCCCAGGATAAAATAATTATCAAGATAGTCTGATTTCTCTTCACCAGAAGTTGCCAGTTCCGCAGATATTTTACAAGAAATACTGTTTTTTTTTGTTCCTGGTTACAGCAGAACGTTGTGAGTAGAGTTTTA